>NC_133497.1:2148118-2207583 GCF_025370935.1 Choristoneura fumiferana | reverse complement strand
TATCCAATATAGATCAAAATTGACATTCCACACCGCAGTGCTGGATCGTCTCCAGTTTATATTAGGCAATAGAGAGCCAAATACAATAATATTAGGACTACGTAGTTTACAGCAGGTGGTGCATCAACATTAGATCAGATTATTAAAACTCAACAAAAATTAACTTGACTTCATAAGAATTTTATTTACCCAATAAGTGACCCTCACACTAATAAGACAAATCTAATAAACGTATCACTTGTCACAATTGAATAAACCGTTTAGTAGTTACGAGCGAACATAGGAACATACGTACATACTTAAATATATATACACACAGATTCAAAACATAACCTTCGCTTCAGTTAGGGTAAAAAGGTACGTGGTAACAGAGTTGTTCGACCTACTAAATGGCCATTCAAGAAGGATCTATGTTTCGAATCCAGTCTCGCATCTCTAGTTTTTTTTTTAAATATTCAAGCTGTTCCCAATCTGCACTAATCCTCCGTTGTAACTTTTGTAGATAGTAAGTACCTAACGTCTGTTGTGCAGACTTGTTTATATAGTTATATTTTTCTTTATGTATTGTTACTCGAAATAAACATCTTTGTCAATGAACATCTTTTGCTAACTCATATCTTACAAATCATTTATTTAATACTCTTCCAGCTCTTTCCACCAAATATAACAACAGAAACTATCAGCCCCAGTATACTACTCGAAGTGAAAGCCTGTGCTAACAGTGGGATTATAGGTTGGAATGATGATAACACAATACAAGCAATAGGAAGTATTTTGACTTAGCCGTATTCTTACCATCAGGAGACCCACTTGCTCCTTTGCCATCCAGTCGAATAAAAAATAAAAATAAAAAATAAAAATAAATAAATTCTTGAATTTATACTACAGCTGGGCGGAGCGCTATGGTTGGCGTCTACAAAAGTGAAACAGACGTGTGTATATTTTTATTGTATGTGTTTAGTTTTAGGGGTAGGGATAAAAACATATGTTAATTTTATGATTATTTATTTATTAGTTAAATTATAAGTTGGTCATACAAAAAAAATGCGTCTATTGCGGCAAGTTCGAAACGACTTGTTGTTGAATTTAATCACATGAAAAATTCGAGCGCTAGTATCTGTGGCTAGTATATATAGTCGATCTACTGCCTATTACTTGTATTGTGATGATAATGTGAAATTACTTATGTGTGGCAAAAAGAAGTAAAGCAGGTCTTACCTTCTCAGTGATCCACTGGAGTCCAATTAGTTGATTTTTAGTAAAAATTAGTCTAATTCCTGAAATTAGTTTTTTAAATTAGAAATGACTACTAAGTCGGTTTACATACACTAGTTATCTCTATCTGAACTCAAATTATACACTTTGTCACAATCACAATCACGTTGAAGAGTCCCTGTGAATTCGTGTCATTTACATGTCAAATTGCGTCCCTTTTCCTTGAAATCAATCAAGCAGCGTTGTTGTGATACATATAGGTAGGTACCTACGCAAAACATAGACATAACAGACTGCTAAAAATTTCTTTCGGCTTTGTTGTTATGCAGGTAAAAACGCTCTTATCAAATAACAAGCTGTTGCCCGCGACTCATCATCATCATCATCGTCATCATAAACATCACATCATCATAAACATCACATCATCACCATCATCTGCAATACCCCTGGTGTTGCAGATGTTTATGAGCGGTGGTGATCTCTTACTGAGTCTTACCATCAAGAGACCCACTTGCTCGTTTGCCATCCATTCGAATAAAAGAAAATCATCATCGTCGTGACCATCTTCATCTCATCATCATCATCATCGTTGTAGTTGTCGTCATCATCATCATTATCACATCATCATGATCATCATCATTATCATCGTTATCATCATCATTTATTGTATTGTACTTTTTAATAAAAGATTTTTGCTGACTGAAGTTTTTGTTGACTGTACTTGCATTGACATCAAAATTAGTACATTTTTGTACCAAATTTCAAGTCGATGCCATTTACCGTTGAGGAGTTCCGTCCTGACGATCGAGACGTCAGGCTGGTGGCTGGACCACTCGGGTGACACTACCAAATAATTGTACTGTCACAAGATTAATTTACTAAGTAAGTATGCCGACTTTCAAGTCTATCCTACTGAAAGTGGGTCAAATTCAACTTGCAAGGTTTGAACCGCACATACATACACATATTATACATACATACATTGCAAGTTAAATAAAGCTTGCGAAAGAATAAATGAAAAATACTGACTGAATGTGTGTGTGTGTGTGTGATTCGATGACAGACAGCGCACCACCTATAACTAGCTACTGGCTGGAATCAATACCAATAGGTATAAAAAATATAATAAGTTTCTGTATTTTGTTTGCTGACTGCACATTTTGTTTCGTTGACTGAACCTACTTACATTGTCATCCAAACTAGGTACGTCTCCGTATCACGTTTCAAGTCGATACCACTAAATGTTGAAGAGTTACATCATGCGGAGCAACTGTGACCGGGCCAATATAATTTCATTACCAGATTATTGTATTACTAGTTTTTACCCGCGGCTTCGCACGCGTAAACTATTCGGTCTGGTAGTTGCAATTGAAATTTTCGGGATTTCCAAAATTCCCCTGGAAATTTCCAAAATTTATATCGTGGTCTTCATTGAGGTTGTGTTGTGAATAACTGTACAAAATTCAAGACTCTAAACCCAGTGCTAAAATTTCAAAAAATTTCCCTATCCAAATTCAAATTCATATCATTTATTCCGTAAATAGGCCGCAATGAGCACTTTTACACGTAATTTTTTTAAATACCAGCACTTTCGGAAAGACCACCATTGCCAAGAAGAATGCGCCGCAAGAAGCTTGGCAGAAAGTCATTTTTTCAAAATAAAATAAGTACAAATAAAATACTTAAAAACTACGTAAGTATACAATTAAAGAAAAAAATACAAAATAATAATAACAATAATACACGGATGTATGGGGTCCCTTAGTTACAAAACTATCCCGTGAAAATATCGGGATAAGAAGTAGCGTATGTGTTATTCCAGACGTCCGGCTACCTACATACCAAATTTCATGCCTCTAAGCCCAGCGGTTGTTATTTCGAGATTTTATCCCTATCCCGTGGGAATATCGGAATAAAAAGTAGCCTATGTGTTATTCCAGAGGTCCAGCTACCTACATACCGAATTTCATAGCTCTAAGCCCAGTGGTTGTTATTTCGAGGTTTTATCCCTATCCCCTGGGAATATCGGAATAAAAAGTAGCCTATGTGTTATTCCAGAGGTCCAGCTACCTACATACTAAATTTCATGGCTCAAAGCCCAGCGGTTGTTATTTCAAGATTTTATCCCTAGGTATCCCGTGGGAATATCGGGTCAAAAAGTCACCTATGTTTTATTCCAGACGTTCAACTACCTACATACCAAATTTCATGACTCTAAGCCTAGCGGTTGTTATTTCGAGATTTTATCCCTATCCCGTAAGAATATCAGGATAAAAGGAGCCTATGTGTTATTCCAAATGTCCAGCTATGTACATACCAAATTTCATGTCTCTAAGCCTAGCGGTTATTAATTCGAGATTTTATTCCTATCCCGTGGGAATATCAGGATAAAAAGTATTCAATATCCAAGTTGTTTTTATCCAGGTTATAAACTATTTTTTACCAAATTTCATCCAAATCTGCGTAGCCGTTTCAGCGTGAAGAAGTAACAAACATACTCACTCACAAACTCACTCACTCACAAACTCACTCACTTACAAACTTTCAAATTTATTTATTATTAGGATTATATATTTATAGGTACTAAATTTCAAGTCGATGCCATTAACTGTTGAAGAGTTCCGACCTGCGGAGACGATGCTAGCCGGACTACCAGGATGTCACTACCAGATTATTGTATTGTCACGCAAATTACATAATCATTCCAAATTTCAAGTCAATCTGACTACTGGAAGTTGGTCAAATTATACTTGCAAGATTTGACTACAGACAGACAGACAGATAGACAGACAACGGACAGGTGAAACTAAATAAAAGCTTGTAAAAAGCTTGTTATAAAAAAAATACACACTTCATCCGAAAATCCTATACCTATAATATTAATTGCTATGATCATGGTTTACCGGTATTATAAAAATCTTACAAAGCGTAGGTACACTTTTAGTAAAAAAACACTCAATTTTATAGTATTAAAAAATGTGTTGCGACTATACCTGTGTCAGATTTCACAGCATATCCTATGCTGTAAGGATTATATTGTAGTCCTTTTAGCGCCTTAGATATTTCCTTCCTCCAGACAATAAACTTGTTTGTTTTTTGGAAAACTGTGGCTCTGTCCATTGGAGGTCAATTTTGCCATTGTGTTGTAGGTTTTACCGTTGTACGGTAAAAAAAATCTAGGAAACGAAATATGAGACAGCGCGGTTCTTCTACATTAAAATTATTGAACTGAAGACGACAATAAATTTAAAAATTACTGACATACAAATAAATGTGACTAGTGGTGATAGTCTGGATGACATTTCCATGACATTATATTTTTAATTATCTAACCAGCCAGTACTTCATTCTAAGTTTCTTTCAAACCTCTTTCATTCAGCCTATTTTGTTATGATTGCTAGACTAATATTACAACCGATATAACCTAATGCTTTCGTTGTTAGTGTCTTTTTTAGCGATTTTTTTTCTTTTTTAGTACAATTTTTTTAGGGAACGTGCCAACGGAACCCTATTAGTGAGAGTCCGCTGTCTGTCTGTCTGTCCGTCGGTCTGTTCCATCCCAGCCTCCTCTCAGAACAAGAGGGCTTGGGCCATAGTTCCCACGCGGGCCCAGTGCGGATTGGGAATTTCACTTCACACGCTTTTGCAGGTGGTAGGACCTTGTGCAAGGTCCGCCCGGATTGCTACCACCATCTTGCTCGCTAATCCTGCCGTGAAGCAGCAGTGCTTGCACTGTTGTGTTTCGGCGTGGAGAGTAAGACAGCCGGTGAAATTACTGGCACTTGAGGTATCCCATCTTAGGCCTCTAGGTTGGCAACGCATCTGCAATTCCCCTGGTTTGCAGATGTTTATGGGCGGTGGTGATCTCTTACCATCAGGAGACCCACTTGCTCGTTTGCCATCCAGTCGTATAAAAAAATCACGCACCATTGAATTGCTTCGCAGGTTTGTGCAGATTTCCTCACGAAAGCAGTGCAGGGTTCCGACTGTTACAGGGCTCTATCTCTTGAGTCGTAATAGTCAGACACTTGAAATTTTCACAGATTATGTATTACAAATACTAAAAACAGAATAAAATAATTATTTAAAGGGGGCTCCCATACACCAAATGACTCGCATTTGGCCGGTTTTTTTGTGATAGGGTACCAAGGAATTCCAAAAAATATATTACTTATATGACCGCGGCATGGCGCTAGCGTCTACGCAAAATGTATGCAAAATATTTAGTTACATTTTACAACACGTGTGATATTTTGCCCGAGAACTATGAAAGTTTATCTAAGTTCAGGACTGCCAATGAAAGTAAATAACGCTAGGCTAGGTATTTTATCCTAACACCCGGTTTTTACTTACATACAGCCAAACCATTCAAATTTTGACCCGCTAAGTGAAATTGTAACAAACAAATTACACTACGCTTTTGTTGCGATACGCCATTATTTTACAAGCTTTTTATTAATTAATAATAAGTATAGAACATTCTTGTGTTGTTGACCCAAATGGTGGAACCGATGCAGATGTCGAAGCGCGCATAAACAGGGCTCGTGCCGCATATGCACAACTCAAACCGGTCTGGACGTCCCACGTAATAACACGGCGCACAAAAATCAGAGTTTTCAACTCAAATGTCAAATCGGTTCTCCTGTACGGGTGTGAGACCTGGCTCGTCAAGAAAGCAATCACCAGTAAACTCCAGGTTTTTGTGAACAAGTGTTTGCGTCGCATATTAGGAGTTTATTGGCCACGAACCATTACAAACACTGGACTGTGGGAGTTGACGAGCCAGAAGCCAATTGATAAGGAGATCCTATTGAGGAAGTGGCGCGTGTTGCGGAGACCCGATGCTCATCTCGCCAAGCAAGCGCTGGAGTGGCAAGCTGCTGGTAGTAGGAGGCCAGGCCGACCCCGAATCACCTGGAGACGGTCGGTTGAGAAGGAGATCTCCCTAATTGGGTACCATTGGCGAGACCTAGAAGCCACAGCACAGGACCGTGACGCATGGAAGTCCCTACTGCGAGCCCTATGTCCCTGCTGAGGGACTACAGGAATTCATCATCATCATCATAGAACATTCTTGAAGGCATCTAGTTGTTCAAGCAAGTTTTCATGTGGTAGAGCCTTACTGTAACCACTTGCTGACTGCAGTACAAATGGGCCGGCTTGACCGGAGTAGTACCAACCTCCATCTGAATACCGGCGTGAAATAGTACCTTTGCCCAACTCCCCTCCCCCTTTTATCCTGCCCCCATACCGCCCAATTTAGCCCCCCCCCTCCTCCCTTTTAGGCCGGCAACGCACCCGCAGTCCTAATAATGCTGTAGGTGACCAAGGGCGGCGGTGATCACTTACCATTAGGTGACCCGCATGCTAGTTTGCCAGCTATTTGATAAAAGAGTAGATTGATGACCTCAAGAAAAAACATTACTTTCTTTGGTTTGCCCTGACTTAAAAATACTGAATTTCATGGTTAATTGCACTTTATCGAAATGCTATTACTTATTCTTTGTAAATAAACATAAAAAAGTAAAAAAAAAAAAAAGAAAAAAATCATTATGCGTCATCGAGTTTCGAACTCCTTCTCTTACTACATACTTCTAAGAATTGGTACCACTGAGCCAAACTAGGTGGTCACGTGACCGCCCGAAATAGTCAATACCTTTTTACAACAGATTATATTTGACATTAGCTACTCACACCACAGTAAAATGGATCAAAATTTACTGCATCATACTGAAATTTAGGTATTATAGATCCTCTCCATTTTGTGATTTGCGACAACAATATGCCCATAACTAACTATCCTCAAAAAATCGCGTCGAAATAACGTCTGTGGAAGAAATATTGATGTACCAAAGTTTGTATGGAAGACGACGCACCTTAAACTTTATTTGTTAAACTAAATTTGTGTATATTATATGTCATGTTTTACTTTTAAACGATTGGAATTGATTGAAATGTTGTTAATGATTAATTCAATTTAATTACATAGTTTTAATTGTGCTTGTGGTTTTTATTCCCATTTGACATTTACGAGACAAATATACGATCGAGGTGAAATGCGACTAAAAGTTCGAATTTTGCACTTCGTACTAAGCTAAGGGGCCCAAACTGAGATTTTTGTAATAGTTTACTTTATTTCAAGATAGACGAAGGCAACCATATCCATACTGTCACTTGTGTTTCTTACGTTCTAAAGCCAAGCCCGGAGATGTTTTCTTTTCTAATTAAATTATTTATTACTTAAAAAAAATAAGGGTTCATTAGCTGCCGTCGCAGACAGACAGACGTGCGATAAACACCAGAATTGTTTCGAATTCATGGACACAAACCCTTTTCCTACAAGCAATGCATGGTTAGAAAAACGCCCGTTACGCTGACAGCTTGCACTATTTGACAGTGACAGGACAGACAACAAAATTATACTAAAAATCAAAATCACGAAATAATTGTTTTTTTATCTTTAATTTACAAAAAAATAATAATATCTATTTCTAAGAATTTGTTGAATTATACACAAAAAAGCGTTTTTTTTTACAAAGCAGCTTGTATCTATTAGTCAATAAGTAAGTCAAAGGTTTTCTCTCATTATCATGGAAATGGCTACGCTATGTTATCTTGTAACTTGTAATAAAACTCGTAAATTTATTTCAGTTATTTACTATTTGAAATTGTTGATATTAATACACAGAAGCAGCAGCATATTTTCTTTTATATCTTAAGTAAAACTATTTTAATTGATCAATGATTTCTACGTTGCACAAACAAAGATATCCAGTGAAGTTGGGTTAGCTGTTTATTTATTTGTTTGTCGCATGAAATCATGTCAGAGAATTTCGACAATCTCCAGTTGGATTGACTTGAAATTTAGGTGACAATGCAATAAGTAAGCTTGTAAGAAAGCTTGTGTTAACGCATTTAGTTTTGGCCATAATTTTGACTATATGAATTTGGCAGTGCCGAATTTGTCTGGGGCGGCGCGTGGTAAATAAATTAATCTTGAATAAAAATTAAATGTTCATACGTACATAATAAATACTTTATGGTTGCTTGTTTTTCTAGTTTTGAAGACTATAACAATAACCTAAGCCAAACAACTTAAAAAAGTAACCATTGTTTACTTAAGCATAGCTTTTAAAATGGCTCTCTATGAAAGTTGTAGTCGCACCTGTCAGCAGGGCCGGATTTAGGGGAGGGCATATGCTGCCACAGCCCTGGAGCCTCCATCGAAGAGGGGCCCCCACAATACACACACATCACCCTTTTTTTTTCAAATTCCGATGAGTAAACACTAATAAACAACTATTTATCTAAATTTCAATTAGGCAATCAGTAAAATATCAAAATTCATTTTATTTGGATAATAGTTTCGCCAGGGGGGGGCTCCACTCCTTGCCTGTCAGCGTGGTGAAATAGGGTCCGGCTTGCAGTTCAGTACCCTGGTTTAGTCTGTTTAGTTTGTCTAAGTCCTATGATAATGCTTATAATGATAAAAAATAGAAATTTTAATTATATATTTTAGTAATCATGGAAGGCGGCTGTGCTGTGGAAGAAATAGTGGTCAAACCAGAAGTCATCATATTCTCAGATGAAGAGGCAGAGCCTGAAGAAAAGCCTGTGAAGTAAGTGGTTCTACTATAGTAGTCTGCCGCTGGGAAGTCAATCCTGACACCTGTCATCCTGGTACTAAATACCAGTTGTGGCATGCAACTAAATCAACGGATGGTATGTGTCTCTTGGATAATCCTTATGGAGCTGAGCTAATGCAATTTTGCAAAATGGCAGAAAATGTTCAATATTGAATCCATGACTAAGGGCATTTGGTACGGCACCATAGAGAGTAAAATCTTCAAAGTACCCTGGTTTGATAATTCCAGCCTCCCCAGGGATCTTCTCGTGTGGGCTTTTCATGTGCGGTCTGGTCACATTCCACTAAACTGATTTTTGAATTTGATGAGAGTTGTACTGTGTATAGGTTGTAATAAGACTGAAGACCTTATTCATTTTCTTTTGGAATGTGATCAGAATAAGGACATCAGAGACCGGTATTTGGATGGTATGGGCTTGTTCATTGTTCAATGGAGGTGTAAATGTAATTCTAAGTCAACCACTTTCAGAAGAAGCGATTACAGGTTCATTAGACAGGCCTTTGCATCCAGAGACGTGGCTTCAGTGCAAGGGAGAGCATAAAATTTGTAGTGTGGTGTATATAACTGAAGCTCCCCATGAGGCTGACATAGTCACATTTGGTGTACTAAAGCCTCGTTAAAATACTAGATAAAAAAAAAACTAAATAAATCAGGTACAGATAATTGTTTATGATGAAGGCGTGCCTCTCCACAGCTAATTATCAAGTTACACACACATAGACTTATCATACGGATATGTTTAAAACTACAATTATAAAATGTGGAGGGGCGCGCCTTTGTGAGTGAACAGATCTGTATGTCACTAATCTACGATGGTATGTTCTTCATTGGTAGTTTTATTTTAAGTACTGAAGTACTGAATTCTATTCTCATCTGTATTAATAAACACAAATTCTACTGATTTAAAAAAATACAAAAAGATAGCCTTAATTTTGACACGGATCTGTCTGTCTTAAGCATACGCAGGGTTCGGGGGTTAAGCTGTAAGATGTGGTGAAAAAATCAATCTTATGCCAATGTCATAAAGACTTTGACATGGCAAAACTTTTCTCACTTTAACTATACTGCCCTCCTAAGCCAAAAGGCGCTATCTCAAAAAAAAAACTATCATTTTCACTTGGCTTTTCTGTCATTTTCACCATGTTTTAATAACTCAAAAGTGTTGTTCTTGAGATAGCGCCTTTTGGCTTAAGAGGGCAGTATAATACTGTGTAATGTTTTTGAAAACAAATAAATAATGATGATGATAAATGATAATTATGCTGCTTCACAGGAAACGCCGTAAACGCGTGTACAAGAAGTCCCCCCGGCCGTGCCCTGACTGCGGCAAGATCTTCGACACCGGTTACCAGCTGAACAAGCATGCGCGCACGCACTCAGGCACGCGCCCCTACATGTGCAGCGCGTGCGGAAAGGCCTACACGCAGCCCGGGCACCTCGCCATACACACGCTCACGCACCAAGGTGGGGTGAGGATGAGGATGAGTATGAGAATGAGTATGACGATGAGTGTGATGATGATTATGAGGATAAGCAAAAGGATGAGGATGAGTATGAAGATGGGTATGAATGTAAAGCTGGGTACTGACCAACGTTACGAGGTGAAATGTACAATCGCATCGAGCATGTTACGCATTGAGCATGTTCGCTGTGTTCTCAAAATCTGCGTAATGTTGCTCGTCAAAACTTGTGCTCCATATTCGCCAGCCACTCAGTAAAGATGGCTGACTTGTTACAGCGTACTGACTGAACCGCGCAACAGTCAAAGGATTCGCCAAAAAACTGACAGCCGGGTGGAGCACTCAAAGCGAGCAACGAGCGGCTCGTTGCTCGCTGGTTTCCCCGTAACAATAAGTACTTACTGCACGAACGCTCGCTGTGCAACATGTTACATTATACCTCGTAACGTTGGTCAGTACCCACCTTATGACAATAAGGAAGAGTGTGAGGATGTGAATGATAATGAAGATGAGTACAAGTATGAGTTTAAGGATGAGTAGGTATGGCTATGGTGACCAGGGTGTCTTTGGTAGTTTACACGCAGTCCAGTAACCAGTTGATACACGCTCATGCATTAGGATGAGGTTGAGTATGAGTGTGAGTATAGGGATGAGTAGGACTATGGTAATAGGCTACTAGGGGTATCTATACGGGAGATGCACACGCAAACGCATCAAGGTGAGGGTGGGGATGAGGATGACTATGAAGATGAGTATGAATATGGTAACGAGGGTGTCTATCGTAGTCTACATGCAGCCCGAGCTCCTGTCCATCCATACAGTACTGAGTACCTACTTCGCAATGAGGGCTATCTATCGCGTATTAATTCGCCGCTAGAGGCGCTGGTGTAGCGTGAGGTCTCCGAAATGTCAAATCTCATAGTTTTTAGTCTCATAGTTAATAATTTGTGAATATTTTGCATTAGGTACCTGAAATTAATTATGGCAATTATGCGTTACGGGGCAATGAATGTCTGTGTTTTGAGACAGTTTTGTCTTTCGGAAACTTTTGTCTTCCCTTTTTTCCGAACAAAACGGGACTAAGCAACACTGTGGTTGCTCGATATTTTTGTGCTGGTTTTAAGGTGTATTAAATTTGAATGCTACACTTAAAAACAACACGCACCAGTGGCGCCATCTAGAAAGACAAAAAACGATAGCCCTCATTAACACATCCCTCACACAGATCCTTGCCTTGTTTTGCATACAGAAACCTCGCTCCGCTGAGCTGTTTCCACGAGAGCTGCGCTCAGCGAGAATAAGTTAAAGCGTTTCTTTGTTCATAACAAACATTCCTCACAACACATCTTCGCACATCTCTGCTGGATACGCAGACCGTGATTGGCCCCTATCCCACCTGATGTAAATAAAGTGCAGCTGAAGCCAAAGGCGCCGGCGTGTCGGCGGCCGATCGTAAAATCCGCCAGATCACGGAATTCCTAGGCATATCGTGAAATGGCGCCATTTTATGAATTGGCTAATCCGCCATATCGTTCAAAACTCACCGTTTAACGATTTGGCTAGTGACGTTTAGGCAAATCATGAAATTCCTAGGCATATCATGAAACGCCGCTATATCGGTCCTGGCACTTCGCCGGCCGCGCTTCGCTCGCTCGGCTCGTGCGTTGTGGTCACAATTCATACTAACAACTCCTCGCTTCGCTCGTCGTACCTAAATTTTTCTTTTTTTCGGCATATTACGATGTGCCCGGTATAGAGCGAATATAGACGAATGCGTTGCTCTAATCGATCTGCCGTATTGTTTTTCAGGCACATCCTGGCATGAAATGGCGCCATTTCACGATATGCCTGGGATTTCGTGATCTAGCGGATTTTACGATCGGCCGCCGACACATAGATCTTACTGGTTTAATTCTTTCCAGGTATCAAAAACTTCCATTGCACAGAGTGTGCGGCGTCGTTCTACAGGAAGACAGATTTGGATCGACACATCAAAATCCACACGGGGGACCGGCCTCACGAGTGCGATATTTGCTCCAAGACCTTCGTGCAGAAGATCAACTTTGTCATGCATATGAAGACGCATTCGGGGGAGAAGCCTCATGAATGCCAGGTAAATGGATAGATAGATAAAATAGTAGATTGTACAATAAGAGCTTAAAACGAGTCGTTTAACCCGAGACGTTCTAGCTACCCGAGCCGGTGCGGCGAGGTTAGACACGTCGAGAGCAAAATGGGTTTAATACTCGAGTTTTACACACTGCTTTTCACTTTGATTGCGAGGAAATTAAATAGCAACAGTGAAAGCAATTGTTTACCTACAAAGTTAGCTTTTATTTTTCATGCATTTTTTTGTGATTGATTTTATTGATTTTTAGTTTTATATAAATTTCGAATTTCATAAAAAAAAATTAGAGACTTGTTTGTGGCTGTTGACACCTGATTGCCTTGGTCTTAGACGAAGATTTACTTTATGCACTAGTGCATAAAACGTCATTTTATGTCGCCTAGATGGAATAGGAATTTGACGAGCATGGGATGTGAAAACGTTTATTTGGTAATACCTACTGCTAACACACGCAATCAAGATTAGATACAGGTACAAAATATCAGTCCAAACTTAAAAGTAAACATTTCATATTGTTTGTGTGCGCTGCAGTAGTGCAAAAGGGCCATGGCTCAGGTCAACATTGCTCAAAGGAGCAATAAATCTGGATAGCCTAGAAAAACCACGAGTTTTACGGTGAAGGAAAACACCGCGAGGAAACCTGCACAACCTGTGAAGCAATTCAACGGTGTGTGTGAAGTTCCCAATCCGCACTGGGCCCGCGTGGTAACTACAGCCCAAGCCCTCTCATTCTGAGAGGAGGCCTGTGCCCTGCAGGGGAGATTAACACTGGACCCTTTGTTGCCAGGTATGCCTCAAACGATTCCTGACAAGAAGCAAGCTGATGCTACACTCGAAAAGGCACGAAAAAAAGAAGGGCAAGGAAGGGTGCTGAAGACTCACTTAAAATAATTATAAAACCTTAATACTTATTTTATCATGATAAAAGTGGGGTATTCCGTATTCCCATTTCAGCTCCTTGGAATTTTCCATTTTCCCCTTGGGGAAGCTGGGAATCTCTTTCAGGCCGGTTGACTCATTTAAATTGTAATTAATTAATGTAATTTTGATTTATATTATAAAATATATTGTTAAGCGAGTAGTCCTTAAGGCAAGTTGGCATGCTACATCAGTTATTTTCTGATTTTTGAAGTTATTAATACTGTATTTGACTATTTTGTATATGTTTTATAAATTAAAACTACACAATGCCTGTTATCGAATAGAGAAACAGTTATTAAGCTACCTTTACAAATAACAAAGTTGTAAAGGTTTGAAATTCAAGATTAGACAGAGAAAGACATACTGGCGTGTGACGTCACACGCCAGTACCGCCATACTTGCTGCATAGAGAAAAGCGTTTGAGAAAGAGACAGGTATATAGATTTTTCAAAAAATCACTATAAATCCAATTTTTAACCGATTTAAGTTTTCTCTTAGCTAAAAATTATATTTTCATAATAATATTAAGATATGGCAAATTCAGGAGTTGTCAAATACCGTATTTATGACAAGAATGTTTTCTTGTAACATTCAGTTTTAGTTTTAATTTTTAATGACTATTTCTCAAAAAGTTGTCCATTTTCGGTTTATCGATTTTTATTTCTCATTTTTTATTTTCACATGAGAAACTTAATATAATCTAAGGTAGTATTTTTAGTTCACAGTATAGTAGATTTTTAGGGTTCCGGAGCCAAAATGGCAAAAACGGAACCCTTATAGTTTCGCCATGTCTGTCTGTCAGTACGCGGCTTTGCTCAGGGACTATCAATGCTAGAAAGCTGTATTTTTGCACGGATATATATAATGTAAACTATGCCGACAAAATGGTATAATAAAAAAACCAATAAACATTTTTTTAGGGTACCTCCCATAGACGTAAAGTGGGGGTGTTTTTTTTTCTCATCCAACCCTATAGTGTGGGGTATCGTTGGATAAGTATTTAAAAACCATTAGGGCTTCGCTAAGACGATTTTTCGAGTCAGTGATTTTCAACTTTAAAGTGCAAATTTTCATTAAAATCGAGCGTCCCCCCCCATCTAAAATCTAAACCGGTGCGTGGAAAAATTTGAATAATTCAAAATCAAAATCATTTATTCAGTAAATAGGCCGCAATGGGCACTTTTACACGTCATTTTTAAAACTACCAGCGCTTTCGGAAAGACCATCATTGCCAGAAGAATGCGCGCAAGAAACTTGGCAGAGAAATCATTTTTTTCAACATAAAATAACTACAATAAAATACTTAAAAACTACTATACAATGAAATAAAGAAAATCAAAAATAATAATAAAATAATACAGGGATGTATTGGCGTCCAGTTACAAAAACTAAACTCTAACTAATTCTACGTTCAGTGGAAGTGTAGACTGCTTCCACCGTCATAAATTAAAAAAAAAAAAAATATATAATAATAATAATTTAATTCTGAAATTTACATTTCAGGTCAAGTAACCATTAAACTTTTGGATTCGAGCAAGCTCACGTCTGCCGCCCCCAAAGTTAGCTCACACGAACTCAGTCATGCTCTGAAAGTAGAGCGTCAGCATGGTAGTAAATATATCAAACTTACAAGAAAACTATAACGGCTAAGTTTGCTTGAGAATTATTAGTAGTAGTTTAAGAGCAGCCTAAGGTATAAAATATACCTAAACTTGGAAGATTCCGTATAAAATAAGAAATCCTTAGAAAAATATTACTTAATTTTTTCGTAATGGCTACGAAACCCTATTTTGCGCGTGTCCGACATGCCCTTGGCCGGTTTTCAATTTTTCAGTTGTCCACTTATAAAAAAAAAAAAAAAAAAAACCTGACGCTATTTCACCGCAATAAATAAGTAATATTGTTTTTAAATACATACACATATACAAAACCTTGTGGTAAAAGTGATAAAAAGTCAGATAATCTTTGTCGTTGGATCCAATAGAAAGTTTTGATGTTGTTACAAAATTACAATTTTTTCCTCACGAGATTTCGTGACGTTTTCCTGATGTCAAGAAATTTTGGATGCTTTATGTAGTTTATCTTTTATGATCTCGTCCTTAGGGTTAATAATTTCTTGACAAAACTGATTTCTGGTCAATTACATGACGGGACAACTTTTTGAGAAGTACTCGATATACTTGTACCACTCCACATACCTATTACTGCATACATTTCAAGGCCAGATTTTTTGCTGCTCAGTATATTTCAATCGTTTTCAAAATTCATAAAATAAATCACAAAAAGGTGAGAACGGTTGTCACCCATCGAATTGTTTTCCGCAGCTGGCTTAACAATTAACAGAGCGTTTTTGATATACACCTAGTGAAGTTCACTTAGCAAGCTTCCATATTTTGTCTACTAATTTTGATTTTATATTCAATTTTATCATAATGATGTTTTAATTATGTCACTTTGAACATGAAACTACCGTGAGACTCACTCATATTAAATGATATTATAACGGATAACTCACGTCTTAAACTGAGTTTAGCTCGACATGTTTCGGGCTATTTCGTCGACTCGGCGGCTGCCGCAACACGCACACTACGCGCCACCGCTCTGCTCGCACGGCTGTCCGACGAAACTAACACCGGCGCACAACTACCCGCATTCTTATCTAAACTCGGTTTAAGACGCGAGTTATCCGTTATAATATCATTTAATATAATTATGTCACTATTACAAAATCAATTCCTTTTAAATAATTAAATTAAAACTATTTACATAAAACACTTATACTGTTCATTATTTTTATTATTTTTCAATTTAATTGCAGTTTGACATTGTAATTTTATTTATAGTAAATGTATTTCGACAAATATTATAAGTTATTTTATTTGTACGAATTTGACGATCTATTTGTGATTTTTTTATTATTACCTGACATGTGTTTCTTTGCACGTAATAAATATCAAGTTAATAAATTTAGAGATATGGCTACTTTCATTTTCTTCTTTGATTTTTATCTAAAAACGGCGAAGCGCGACTGACAAATTTGAATTTCGAGAGTAGTCAAAATACCACAAATGGGACTTATCACGCTAAAACACGAGTAATATTTACCCCGACGTTTCAACCACATTACAGTGGCCATAGTCACGAGTAGACTGAAGTGTAGGGTGTCAAGAACATGTTGCAGCTGTTAAAAATCGCCAAGTGAATAAAGCCGGGGTTATATTAGAGCCACGCCGCGTGTCGCAACGCGTGGGAGTGCAATCGGTTACATACATTTCGTACAGTGGCGTAGCTAAGTAACCAAAGGCCCTGGGGCAAAAAATGAACTAGGGCCCCAACTGAACTATTTAAAATCGTTTGTTCCGTGTTCGTCGTGTTCCGAGTTCGAAGTACTCCAAATTTCCTGAGTCCGAGGGGCCCCCTAAGCTTGGGGGCCCCGGGGCACTGCCCCGTCTAGCCCTCTGGTAGCTAAGCCACTGATTTCGTATGAGCGTGGTTACATTAGCACAGCCCCGCGTGTCGCCGAGCGAGATGACGCCACGCAGACCGCTCGATTCCGATCGGCGTGGGCTAGGTGATGGGGGGAAGTGACGCGTTGGCTCGCTCCGCGCTAGTATAATCACCACGTGGCTACGCGCATTCATACAAATTAATCAGCACGCGCGGCGACACGATACTGTAGTATAATCACAGCCCGTTGAGTCAGGCAGTGTTGCGCACGCGGCGTGGCTCTAATATAACCCAGGCTTAAGTCGGCCATAGCCGATCATTTATTGGTCTGGACCAAACCACTGTATTGAGCTTCAGAATCCCAAAATTCTGTCCGTTTAACGTCATTTCTACTCAAGAATGGCGTGAAACGGTTGAAATAAAAAAGCACAAAAATTTCAACCGGGACGATGGATATAAGCTTTCGTCTTCGTGGAATCCTGTTATAAATAAATGTCGGCAAAGGGATGAATGTTCAGTGGGACGATCGGACGTTGTTAGTGTTGTGTGTCGTTATGATGGGGTGGCAAATAAACAGGACCAAGTGCGGGTAGTTCGAGGTGCGTAGTTCGACGGCACTTTTACACGTATTTTTTTTAAACTACCAGCGCTTTCGGAAAGACCATCATGGTCAAGAAGAATGTGCCGCAAGAAACTTGATAGTATTTTTTTCAAAATAAAATAATTACAAATAAAATACTTACAGTATAAAATCAAAGAACAAAATTACATGAAAATATATAACAATAATAATACAGGGATGTTTGGGGTTCCCTTAGCTAGAAAACTAAAACTAAACATGTACTAAATATACGTTCAGTGGAAATGTAAAATGCTTCCAGCATCATAAATAAAAAAAAACTGAAATATACATTTCAGGTCAAGTAACCATTAAGCTTATGGATTCCGAAGGCAAACTCACGCTAGTATTATAAACAGCGACAGATATTTAGAATCTGTTTAAGTAATAGTACATTGTGTCTTAAGGGCGGTAAAGAAGGAATTACGAACGAGAGTCTATTAGAAGCCCGAAGTCGAAGACTGAGTGCTTTAATGAGTCGATGTTCGTAATTCTAGTACCGCCCGTGCGACATACAATGTTTTTCATCACATTTGCGAGTAAAATTGTATATTTGTAAAAGGAAAACTAATATTTTATCAAAAATGGTCGATACCGCTGATTGCGCTCATTAGAGGCAATCCGCAGCATGTGCATGGCGTGCGTGTGCAGCGCGCGCACGGAGCAGCAGCACGCCATGCAGTAACAAACTCATTGACCGACCGCGGGCTTCATGACATGAACATTAGTACGGGCAATGACTCATGCGACCGACAGGGTTTTATTTGGGGGGTTGCAACCAAGGTAGCCTGCATGTTACGACACTGTTTACGAGCAAGTGTGATGAAAAGGTTACTACAACTCGGACTATCCACAAGTAAACCCATGCATATAAACAAACAGACAGTTAACACCTTTGTAATTGCAACGTCAATGAAACCGAGAGTTAGCAACTGACTGGTTTATTATAAATTGCAAATTACCCTCCACCATAACAATATAAATGTAGACGGTCGTTCCATCTTCTCCCTTCAAAACACTTATAAATATAAAATAAGTTTCATTTCACTTACTATTTATATAATATATCTACTTATATATTTGAATGAGTCTGTGCACGCTTAGCTCTATTCAATGCCCGTTGTGTGCGCGAGGACGCGCCCGATGCCTCGAGCGATGGCGAGCGGGGGTTGCGCGGCGACATCGCGCAACTAGTTACGGCTTCGGTTTCGCCTGCACCCGCGCCCGGCTTGTCCCGCTCATCCTCCCCTACGGAGCCATCGGACGCGTCTTCAAAATCGTCTTCAACATCATTGGATAAGTTCGGCTTCGATATAGACGACTCGACATCCTTGTCCTGGGGTACGGTACTGGTACGAGTTAATGAGAACCGGTCTTTATTGCACACTATTTGATCGGCGTGCCTTCGCCACTGTAATCCATTTCCCATATCAATTTTAAAAGACACCGGGCCGGTCTTCTCGATTACTTTACCCTCGGCCCATTTATCCCCTTGACTGAGTAGTCTCGAGCCAGCACCGTCTCCCAACGCGGATGTCGCGGCGTGCCGCCGCGGCGCGCGCCTGGCGCTCCTGCGCGGCGTGCGCCACCGCCGCCACGTCGGGGCGCAAGGCGTCCAGCCGCCCGCGCAACCGCCGGCCCTGCAGCGCAACTGCCGGTGAGACGCCGGTGGTTGCGTGTTCACAATTTCTATGTTGAAACAGAAATCGGTTCAGAGCCGTGGCGACGTCGTCGCCTTCGTGCACGGCCCTCTTGATCGCTTTCTTTACATTCTTAACCGCATTTTCTGCGGCACCATTACACTGGGGTCTATAAGGGGCTGAAGTGACATGTCTGATGTTATTCATTTTACAGTATACTTTAAATTCCTGTGAAAAGAACGGTGGGCCGTTATCTGTCACCAGTTGGGACGGTAAACCGAAACGAGCAAACATATTTCTGAATGCGTTTATTGTTGAACGCGCGTCAGTTTTTTGCATCTCGATAGCTTCAATCCACTTGGAGTGAGCGTCCACTACGATCAAATAACGGCGGCCGGCGCAGTCCGCGAAGTCGGCGTGCAGACGCTGCCACGGGTGCAGCGGGAACTCCCAGGGGTGCATGGGCGCGCGCGGCGCCGCGTCGCGCACCGCGCGGCACGCTCCGCACGCGCGGCACAACTCTTCCAAGTCTCGATCCAAACTCGGCCAGTACACATAGCCGCGCGACAGATTTTTCATTTTATTGACGCCTAAGTGCCCCTCGTGGATCTCGTGTAAAACCTGTTTCCGAAGCACGGTCGGTATAACTATCCTGTATTTATAAATTACGCAACCTAATTCAACAGATAATTCAGTTTTTCTCGTAAAATACGGTTTTACATCGTCACAACTCGCGTTAGACGGCCAACCGAACTGTACATAACCCTTTATCTTACTTAGTAATGTATCTTTTTCCGTTTCCTTAGCTATAGTTTTAAAATCTACTGGTAAAATTTCTTCTATTAAATTTATGTAACTTAATTCTTTTACAGATCGGCTCTCTTGAGGTAATGGCAATCGTGATAACGCATCGGCCGGACCATTATCCGCCGATCGCACGTACTCTACACTAAAATCGTACGCCGCCAATCGTGCGGCCCACCTTTGTAGTCTGCTCGCGGCAGTCTGTGGTATTCCACCCTTAGTTCCGAAAATATACGTCAACGGTTGATGGTCCGTCCGCAATAAAAAATGTCTACCAAACAAATACTGATGATGTTTGGTGACGCCAAATAGTATTGCGAGAGCCTCCTTATCCAGTTGGCTGTAATTTTGTTCGGCCGACGAGAGCGTCCGCGACACACAGGAGACGGGGCGCTCGCTGCCGTCCGGGTAGCGGTGCGCCAGCACGGCCCCGAGGCCGTACGCGCTGCTGTCCACGGACAGGACCAGCGGCCGCCCCTCCTCATAATGTGCCAACACTCGCTTGCTTAAAAGGGCGCGCTTGGCTGCTAAAAATGCGCGTTCACAACAATCGTCCCATTTCCATGTAACGTCTCGTTTTAATAAATTATGTAAAGGGTGTAGTAAATCACTGAGATTGGGAATGAACCTACCGTAGTAATTCAACATCCCCAAGAAACTCTTTAGTTGCGAGACATTTTCTGGTGTGGGAGCCTTCGTGATTGCTTCCAATTTAGTTGGATCTGGGCGCAAGCCTTGTTTGTTAATAATAAATCCGAGATATTTTACACTTTCCTGTAGAAATTTACATTTACATAGCTTAATAGTGAGTCCCATATTACGCAACCTCTCGAGTACAGCTCTCAGATTAGCTAGATGCTCCTGTTTGGTGGCTCCTGTGACGCAAATATCATCCAGGAATACGACACAGCCTGGTACACCCCGCAATGTTTCCTCCATAATTTTTTGAAATTTTTCAGGTATGCAAGACAAACCGTACGGGGTGCGCCTGTATACGAACGTTCCTATGTGAGTCGTTATCGCGGTATATGGCCGAGACTCCTCCGACAGTAGGCACTGTTCATAAGCATGTGTTAAATCAAGTTTTGTAAATAAGGAGCCACCGCTGAGACTCGCGAATAATTCCTCGATACGCGGTAGTGGATAATGATCCCTTTGCAACTTAGGGTTTATTGTGATTTTATAGTCGCCACATATGCGTATATCGCCGTTTTTTTTAACCACGGGAACAATGGGCGTGCCATAATCTGAGTACTCGACGCGGTACACGGAGCCGTCGGCCTCGAGCCGCGCCAGCTCGCGCTCGACGCGCGCGCGCAGCGCCAGCGGCACCGCCCGCGCGCGTGCATACACGGGCTCGCTATCCGTGAGCTGCAGTCGAATGGTCCGTTTACACGTGCCCAACTGATCAGTAAACACCTCAGGGAACTCCGCACATAATTGGTTCACGAATCCATCCTCGATCATCGCATGGAGCCTTATGTTATTTATTTCGAGCGCTCGTAACCATTCTCTGCCTAGCAATGGTCGTGCCCCATTTTTAATAATATATAAGGGTAGTGCCATGACCTTGGTACCATTTAAATTAACGTCCACCTCGATATAACCGAGTGCTTGGATTCTTGAACCCGAATAAGAACGTAAACATATGTTATCTAATTTAATACATTTATTCGAAAATAATCGCGTATATAATTCCTCACTTATCGCTGAAATTCGACTGCCCGTATCTATTTCACATGTAACTTCCTTTCCGTCTATTTGCAAACTAATAAAGTACGGTTTGTTACCTTGAGTCGACACCTCGATGTTGAACATCTCGTCCGATTCATCACTCATATAGTTGTGCCGTTTGTCGCCTCGATCGCGACCGCCACGCACTTGTTTACACATCACCTTTAGATGTCCTCTTTGACTGCACTCGTCACAGTTGTAGTGCGCATATTTGCACCGTTCCGCGCGATGCGCCTTGCACTTGCGCTGCCCGCGCCCGCCGCGCGCGTAGTTCAGGCCTTCCCCCGCCTCTCCGCCGCCGGCACCTGAGGTCCCCGCGGGCCTGATGCTACCGCTCACCTCCGCGTGCTTCTCTGCGGCCTCCAGAGACAGCGCTAACTCTACAGCATCCCTGTACGTCACTTTTTTCTCAGCGAAGATTCTAGAGCGCATGGCATCGTTTGCCAAACCCGATACGAACTGGTCTCTTAAATTTTCCTCCAAGGTGGAGCAAGTGTCGCATTTGCCGAAGTTGCAAGTAGCTGCGAGATGTTTCAAAGCCTGCAGGTACTCCATTAGTGTCTCGTCGGGGCGTTGCCGACGTAGTCTAAATAGGTGTCGTTCCGCTATTTCGGAGCGCTTCGGCTCCAGGTGCTCTTGTACTAAAGACACTAATTCCTCATATTTTTTTGTTTCTGGTAAGGCTGGCGAACACAAATCGCACATAAGCGAATACGTTTCATCACCCACTACCGTTATTAGCATTGGCACTTTCAAATTGTCTTTAATCTCGTTAAGCAAAATATATTGATTTACGCGCCGAATGTAAGCCGGCCACTGTTTTGAATTAATATTAAACGGTTCAATCTTTCCGATAGGCATTTTAAATTAGTTTTATTGTCACTTTAGCACACAAAGAACAAAAAATGGCCGGTAGGTAGAATAAAAATCCCGGACTCGTCGCCAGTGCAACGTCAATGAAACACGAGAGTTAGCAACTGACTGGTTTATTATAAATTGCAAATTACCCTCCACCATAACAATATAAATGTAGACGGTCGTTCCAGTAATAATGTTAGTTTAAATGAAAATACATAGTTTTATTTATAATCGTTTTATTATTATTACAAGAAATAATTTGAGTATTAAAAATACATCCTTTTTTTTGCCCAAAGAAATGCATTGACTACACAAAATAAGGATTCACCTTTCTGTCCTCGTAACGAAGAATGCAGTAATCGTGAAATGGCGCTTTCGAGAGCGTGAAAATTAATAAATTACTAGACTTATGTTTATATTGAAAATTCACTTTCGGTTTTTTGGCATGAAAATAGTTCAGATTTTTAAGCAGCACAAAATGGAACGTTACTGCGTTTTAAACTACAAAGTGCCAATATTTATCTGCGTTTTGTTAATATCTTACTACGTTCTACGTTACGTACACAAATATGGCATTATGATTTAGTATTTAAAATCCTGGTCACATCACCTTATTTGCGCCACACGTTCTCAACGATCCAAGGCAGGTAGGCCTTGACGTTGGTGTAGATGCCTGGCAGGGCTAAGCCGCAGCTAGTAGTCCCAAATGAGACCACGCCGTGGACGATGTATGTGCAGTGCACGTTGTGGGCCAGCGCCATCAGTGGGCCTCCGCTGTCGCCCTGGAAGCGCCCAGTCAAAACGTTAAACATATTGAAATACCCTTTGTTTATTATCAAAAACATTGTCATCTCAGCCTATTACTGGTCTAAATGAAATCGCATCCGTTCCTAATTGAAATTGGCATAACGTTATTTCGCATGTTTATTAATGTCGCATGTAAATTAATGTTAATTGGCATAACTGAATACGCATAATGTTAATGCGCATAATGTGAATTGGCATAACGATGAGTTGGCATAAATTAAATAAAAAAACGTTACTTTGCATAACTACTTATTAAACAGTTTGTATACAAAATCAAAATAATAATTTTCTTTACGTGAATAAGTCATTAATTATTTAATCGTTTCAACCGCCACATTTTCGTGGGCACATTTTTATGAATTAGCAGTAGAATTTGACTATTAGGGTTCCGGAGCCAAAATGGCAAAAACGGAACCCTTATAGTTTCGCCATGTCTGTCTGTCTGTCTGTCTGTCCGTCCGCGGCTTTGCTCAGGGACTATCAATGCTAGAAAGCTGTAATTTTGCATATGTCAACTATGCCAACAAAATGGTATAATAAAAATTAAAAAAAAAAAAATTTTTTAGGGTACCTCCCATAGACGTAAAGTGGGGGTGATTATATTTTTCTCATCCAACCTTATAGTGTGGGGTATCGTTGGATAGGTCTTTTAAAACCATTAGGGGGTTGCTAAAACGATTTTTCGATTCAGTGATTTTTTGCTTATGTCTAATGTTGTGTAGATAATGGTACGGAACCCTTCGTGTGCAATGCCGACTCGCACTTGGCCGGTTTATTTATATAAGGTACTAGCTTTTACCCGCGGCTTTGCACGCGTAAACTATTCGGTGTGGTAGCTGCAATTGAAATTTTCGGGATTTTACAAAATTCCCCTTTAAATATCCAAAATTTATATCGTGGTCTTCATTGAGGTTGTGTTGTGAATAACTGTACAAAATTCAAGACTCTAAACCCAGTGCTGAAGTTTCAAATTTTTTCCCTATGATTCAAATGCAAAATTCGAATTCAAATCATTTATTCAGTAAATAGGCCGCAATGGGCACTTTTACACGTCATTTTTTATACTACCAGCGCTTTCGGAAAGACCATCATTGCCAAGAAGAATGCGCCGCAAGAAACTTGGCAGAAAGTCATTTTTTCAAAATAAAATAATTACAAATAAAATACTTAAAAACTACAGTATACAATTAAAGAAAAAAAAAACAAAATAATAATAATAATACAGGGATGTATGGGATCCCTTAGTTACAAAACTATATCGTGGGAATATCGGGATAAAAAGTAGCGTACTTATGTTATTCTAGACATACGGCTACCTAAACTCCAATTCAATAGAATCTGACAATCCTGTAGACACTTCCAGCCTACTAATATAAACACCGGGCTGCCTAAGGCTTTGTGATGTGACTATTATTCTTTTTTGATTCCTTTTAGATGGTAATTGCAACAACAGGGACATATATAATCAAGTGTGCCCACGATAGGGTGTCTTAAATATGTAGAAAATTGACAGATTCTATTGAATTGTACTTTACATCCAAATTTCATGCCTCTAAGCCTAGCGGTTGTTATTTCGACATTTTATTCCTAGGTATCCCGTGGTAATATCGGGTCAAAAAGTCGTCTATGTGTTTTTCTAGACATCCAGCTTCCTACATACCAAATTTCATGACTCTAAGCTCAGCGGTTAATATTTCAAGATTTTATCCCTAGGTATCCCGTGGGAATATCGAGTCAAAAAGTTCCTTACGTGTTATTCCAGACGTAAAAATAGATTATGTGTTATTCCAGAGGTCCAGCTACCTACATAGCAAATTTCATGCGTCTAAGCCTAGCGGTTGTTATTTCGACATTTTATTCCTAGGTATCCCGTGGTAATATCGGGTCAAAAAGTCGTCTATGTGTTTTTCTAGACATCCAGCTTCCTACATACCAAATTTCATGACTCTAAGCTCAGCGGTTAATATTTCAAGATTTTATCCCTATCCCGTGGAAATATCGGGGTAAAAAATAGATTATGTGTTATTCCAGAGGTCCAGCTACCTACATACCAAATTTCATGACTCTAAGCCCAGCGGTTATTATTTCAAGATTTTATCCCTATCCCGGGGGAATATCGGGATAAAAAGTAGCCTATGTGTTATTCCAGAAGTCCAGCTACCTACATACTCAATTTCATGGCTCTAAGCCCTGCGGTTGTTATTTCAAGATTTTATCCCTAGGTATCCCGTGGGAATATCGGGTCAAAAAGTCACCTATCTGTTATTCCAAACGTCCAACTACCTACATACCAAATTTCATGACTCTAAGCCCAGAGGTTTTTATTTCGAGATGTTATCCCTATCCCGTGGGAATACCGGGATAAAAAGTATCCTATGTTTCAATCCAGGTTATAAACTAACTTTTCGCCAAATTTCATCCAAATCCGTCCAGCCGTTTCAGCGTGAAGAAGTAACAAACATACTCACTCACTCACTCACATACTCACTCACTCACAAACTTTCACATTTATAATATTAGTAGGATTAGTAGGATTTCGTCACTACTTAAAAAAAAAATCGTACTTATCTCCAAAGTAGATAATTTTTCTGAGTGGACCTTATGAAGATTACGTCAAGGTTCAATTTTGTTGACATATTGATTGTTTTGTTGATTTATTGATACGAGATTTTTTCAAAGTAGTGACGATTTATTGTATTGACCAATATGCCAGAAATAAATAGTTTTATTATTATTATTAATTAATATTATTAATAAATGTACTCACTTGGCATGAGTCAGCCGTGTCATTATTTACGGTGCCCGCACACAGCATGGAGTCCTTTAGAAACACTTTTTGGACGTTATCTGGAAATTGTTTCTTGCAATACGTCTCATAATCCAACTCCGCGATGTACGCCTGCAAAATTGAGCACCACAAATCGGTACAATATGTTAAGTGTTTTAAGTTGATGATTTACACTCGTACTACAACTAAAACTGCAAGATTAATGCTAACAACGAGTGTTTCTGTGTTACAAAATATAATAAAACGACACAGAAATTAATAGGTAAGTAAGTATTATTATTATTTTTGTGGCCATGTTTTTGTTGACATGACAGAAGATTCTGTTAGCATAGTAAAAGAGAATGTTTATAGGTAGTATCCAGGTTATCTAGTAGAAGTAAATGGCCGGGACCAATTGACCTAGTCCCAAAGTAAGCTTAGCAAAGCTTGTGTTATGGGTACTAAGCAACGGATAAATATAATTATATAGATAGGTACATACTTAAATACATAGTAAACACCCAAGACCCGAGAACAAACATTCGTATTTTTCATACAAATATCTGCCCCGACACGGGAATCGAACCCGGGACCTCAAGCTTCGTAGTCAGGTTCTCTAACCACTAGGCCATCTGGTCGTCTAAAATAGGCCACATATTATGCGCTTATGGATTATTCGCGGTAGTTTCTTTGGCTGTTTCTTCGAAGGAACTACTTATTCCGTTTTTCGCACTTGTTCCCAAGAGATGAAGGGAAGAACTGCGTTGATTGTTTCTTTGCAAGAACTGAAGGTGCTTGCTACTTACTGTGAAATAACGCAATAGTTCTTTCAAAGGAACAGTCAAAGGAACTAGAAAATGGTAAATGGTAAAAATTATCTGCCGCCCACCACTTTTGATTGGTTTACCCATGTTTCAGCAGTAAATTTCCAAAAAACTATTTTAACACACGAAGGTACTGAGCTCGTCACAGAAATTAAATTTAATAAGCTTTCTTAATTATTAATAAGCAATTATTACAAAAATACGTTAGTCAAATAAGTCGCCCCTTGTCATTCCCGGTGCAAAAGTGCCCATAACGCTCACGGCATTACACGTTCACACGAATCACAGAATAGGACAATAGTGTAGTACAAGCTCAAGTTTCTGTTTTCTTATACCTACTCTTTGGTTGCCACTCAAATAATAGCTGGGTTCATCTTTCATTCATTAGCCAAAAGCCAAACTCTAAGTACAAATCAACAAAAGTAAAAGAGCTCCTGGCGATATACCTGCACAGTGAGCGAAATACGGACCAAATTGGCGGCGGAGCAGTGCGGGACGCGGGAGGGGGCGTAGGAGCGCGCGCGCGGCCGTCACGCCATTGGCTTGTTAGTTGACAGATGCGCAAACGTGGGATACTCCACTAGCCACACAGAGCTCTTTTTGGCTCAGGCCTGAAATATCCGTTTTCCTAAAATGTATTTTTCGCAAAATGTCTGCTTTTCAGAATGTCAACACGTCTTTTGCATAATGTCAGCTTCTCAAAATATCAGCTATTTAAAATTGCCTGTCTCCAAGACTGACAGTTTTTGTATAATGTTCGCTTTTCAGAAAGTGCTTATTCTCAAAATGTCTGCAACCTCAAAATATCCGCCTTCTTATAACGTTGGCATTCCAGAAAAGTCTCATTCCCAAAATGTCTCTAATCATGGTCTTCAAATTTCATCTTAATCGGTACAGCGGTTAAGCCGTGAAAGAGTAACAGACAGACAGACTGAGTTACTTTCGCATATATTAGCATTGATTTTAGTAAAAAACTAAACTACGAAAATCCCTTGGAAAATTGATTTGAAAATAAAGCAGACATTATGGGAAAACAAACATAACAAGACTATAGCCTATTTAAAAAAGTGAACATAACGGGAAAGCAGAAATTATGGTAATGCTAATATTATAGGAATGTAAATATTATGAATAGACGACTTCCTGAGATTGTACACATTTTAGATATCAGACAATTTGAGAAAGCTAACTAAATAGAAGTGCTAAACATTGTGAAAACGCAGACGTTTTGAGAATTGTACAATTTACGAAAACAGACATTTCAGGCCTGAGCCCTCTTTTTACGTTCGTTGACTTGTACCGCGAATAATACCAATAATTCTAGCTTGCACACCAAGTTCGGTTCCCTATCTGTACTTATAAATTAGTGGCACAGCCATCATTCTGACTTTGTGTGCAGCAGTGGGATAGTATAGTAGGGGCCCACCTTCATGAGTGCTTCGGTAGACTTAGCATTTGAAGTTCCCCCCCACCCCGCCAGAATTCTGGTCGAGTCCGTCATCTCCAACCCTGGTGTAGGCAAGCATGCTGGCCGGACGAATTCGCTCAACGTCACTCTAGAAACAATAAAACATCGTGAAATCGTGACGTGATGCACCAGCAGATGACCAGGCTGATAATTATAATCATTACAGCTGTTAGAGTATGGGACCGGGACGCGTGAGTAATACACCAAGTCGAAAATACAAACTGAGACATGGATGCACAGAAAAACCAGAAAAAGAGACCAGCACTGGGTATCGAACCCAGGTCCTCAGCAATCCGTGCTGCGTGCTATAACCCCTACACCACTGCTGGATATCTCAGGTTGCTTATTTCTTACCTACTATGCTTCCTATTTATTCGTAGTATGCTTCTTAAGCAGCAGCACTAGCGACATCTATGTTGCGTCGACAGACGTCACATTCTTTCGGAACTAACCGCTCACCCAGACAAGAGATGTCGCTACTAAGCAATCAAATTATGATTGAAAAGGTTTTTTGGAGACTTTTTGTATTTTTTCATTTGTTACTTAAACCTTATCAAAACACTAGCGACAAATAAAACTGGATGTATGCGTCATAATACAGACGTCACTAATGCGAATAGCAGTTCGCATTGATTCGCATTATTGTGTAACTGGAACGCTCACCATAATTATAACAAGAGATGTATCGCTATAAGCACATCAAATTATGATTGAAAAGGAAATTTTAATGGACTCGAGACTTCGTTTGTTATCTTTTATTACAACTCCAAATTTGTTACGTTTTACGGGTATCCCGTGAAACCTTATCGAAAATACAAACAAACAAAACAGTTTGTATTTTCGATATGGTTTCACGGGATACCCGTAAAAGTAACAAATTTGGAGTTGAAATAAAAAATATAAAAAGACTCCAAAAATCGAATCATAATACACCAAGGTTTAGCTTAGACTGCCTTATTATTATCATTATGCTAATGCGAATAGCAGTTCGCATTGATTCGCATTATTGTGTAAGGAGGAATGGAATTCGCTCCCGTCGTCTGTATTTCCGCATAATTATAATCTAGGGTTCATTAAGGCTAGAGTGAATAGGCTGTTACTGAACCGCTGAGATACACCTTTGGCCTCATCTGCTTTTAACATCAGGTGAGATAGGGGTCTATCACGGTCAGTTTTACGTAAAAAAAACATGTTCTGGCTACCCGCATACATATAGATATAAAATACCCACAATAGCTATAAGATTGATTCAAACAATTAGCTTATAAATACGACAGTAACATATGATATCATTGGATTCAAATATTACTTAGCTAAGATCTGTATGGACCAAGAGCCCGCGAATTTAATGTATAAACGTTGAGTTTTTTTTACAAACCGTAGTAACAAAGGTAAGAATGATCAATAACTGTGAAGTTTGAATATTTGTGCCTATGGTAGGTAACACGACCGTATTAAACGTGTACCTATAAAATTTTACCTCAATTTCGTTACCGAATAAAACTATTTTTTTTATATAATTTGTTTGGAATGATATTAGAAACGTCTTCCTTCATTGCCAGACACTGCAGGGATGCAAGCCAAGTATCTACGTCTGAATAAACGCCTGACAAAAAAAATGTATAACCAAATATAGGTATTGTGAAGTAACTACACTACACGACTCACAACTCAAAAAACTTTACTCTAAAATAGATTTAGAAAAAAATATATATAATGTCGGTTTAATTTTCGACGGACCATGTACGAGAGAGTACCTCGGCCGTGAGAGGGGAAGATTAAACTCCGTCTAGGTATAATCAAAATTTATTCTCTAACTAAACTCTGTCTAACAGCACTACTTATAGTTTCTGACACGACCAAACGATACCGCGATTCAGAAATGCATCTGGGCGTAACAGTGACATCTAGAGGAAAATATATAAACTAAAACTGTCTTAAACATTGTTATAATTTTTTTTTACACTTTAGTGTAAATAATCTAAGATACAAACGTTTATTATAATCGGCTCGTCACCTTTTACGAAAGATTAATTTTTGCGATGCAGAGACGTTCATTATTGAGGAGTCCTGGTGCTTGCCCACCCGTTTTACTTACTATATGCATTACTTGTTATTGAGTAGTAACTCCGATGGTCAACTGTAATTTTCATCATCAGTTTTACTTCACCAAATGTTGATTTTCAAGAGCAAATGCACGAGTTACTACTAAATATATCCAATTGTGTCCCTACAACATTTGAAGAGTTCCCTCGATTTCCTTTAAATCCTATCATCAGATCCTGATTTGGTGCTTATGGGACCTAATTGAAAACATTCCTAGACGAACGCAAAATAAAAATTCAAATCGGTTCATAAATAACGGAGTTCTGAGGTAACAAACATAAAAAAAAAATAAAAAAAAATACAACCGAATTGACAACCTCCTTTTTTGAAGTCGGTTAAGAAAAGAAACCTTTTCACAATTTTTAGCGCTCATTATTTAGACTTTGTTATTACTGACCTCCTGTGGAGTTCTAGCAGCGCTATGTCGTGTTGATTGTTGACCTTATCGTACAACTTGTGGGCGATCACGTTGACGATGTTGAACAGGAAGCCATTCCGGGCGTCAGTCTTGTTGTTCGCCCCTAATAGAGCGTAACGGATCGGACCGCTGCAAACACAATTTTGTACCTTATTTCCGGTACTTTGTATACATGAACACAATTTTCGCCAAACTGCATGACACTATCTTACATACCTACCTACCCAGTACTGGAAAGGGCCAAATATCTCCTATCTAAAACAGATTTTAATAATGTTGGTCACTTTTACCGTAAATATAGGTATCGGCACATCATAAAAGTAATAATAGGTACAAGTAGTATCGGAAAGTCAGGTACGACGACGAGCGAAGCGAGGAGTATTAGGTACAATTGCAACCACAAAATGCGCGAGCCCAGCGAGCGAAGCGTGCCAGGACCTAATTTATCAGGAAATAATATTTATTTATTTATCAATAACAATTACAGCATTACAGTTAGAAAACCACAACTGTAAAATTCAAATTATACACAAAAAATACCAAAATACAATACCAAAAAAAAAACTATGGCTCTTACCAGTGTTGGTTGTACAAGGAACAGGGAATTTTGTTTAAGTATACATATTATACCAGGGATCACCAATTAGTTTCACAAGGGGTCCTATTTCTATAATAAAACTAGCTGTTGCCCGCGACTCCGTCCGCGTAGAAGTATGTATAATAGTTTACGTCCTATTCTCAGACCTGAATATACACAAAAAAAATCTTATCATCGCGGCCCGTTTCTACTGAGTTTATTCAATAGCCTACCAATGAAGAGCAAAAATTGCCTCTCAGGGGAAAAAACTCGTGTACAAGCGAATTTTGGCATAGTGGAATGGTGTTTTAAACCAAATACTAAAAGTACTGATGGGTGGGGGTGAAGCTAACGGGCGGAGGGGGGGAGTAAAGGTCCCTTTTTTAGTTTTTCGTAAATAACTCGTAAACGGTGGCCCGTAGCAAAAAATATTATAAGATATTATAAGTAAATCTACAGAAAATGCTCTAGAAAAAAGATTTATAATTTTTTCTCTGTGATTAATATTTCATGGGATATGTAGGGAAGAAGATGGACAATAGCAAAATAAACACATTTCTTTAAGTATTGCCATATGCCAAAATCAACGACAGCGTGAAACACACTGTAGTGTCGCGTAGGAAATAAATAATGGGATGGATGGATTAATGTTTGTTGCTCTTTCACGCAAAAACTACTGAAAAGATTTGCATGAAATTTACCATTCAGGTAATATATACCCTGGATTAACATATAGACTACTTTTTATCCCAAAATAATCTATGATTACTGTGGGATCAAAAAAGGTTTAAACTATTTATATTATTAAGATTATAATTGAAGCCGATGATGATCATGACCATATTTTAGATTTGGAAAATAATTAGGAATTTTATTTTTAGTAATATACACGCGTGCAATAATTAAAGAAATGCTTATTTTTTGATTGTCCATCTTTCCTCCATATCTGATGAAATATTGATCTCAGAGAAAAAAATGTGTAGTCTTTTTTGTAGAGAATTTTATGTAAATTACTTATGTCTTAGAACATTTTTTGCTGTGGGCCAGCGTTTACGAGCTATTTACGAAAAAGAAAAACTAAAAAAGGACCTGAAAACATTTACCGATAACATATCGATACGTGCGTTCTGCTTCACTTCACTACGCGTTACCATAAGACCCATAAGTGCGAGTGAGCGCGCGATATGCTCCACTGTGCTAGCACTTTTTATTGCCCCGCGTGCAGCGACATTCTGCGTATACGCATATATATGGCCGGATGGCCAAGTGGTTAGAGAACCTGACTACGAAGCTTGAGGTCCCGGGTTCGATTCCCGGCCGGGACAGATTTTTGTATGAATAGGAACTAATGCGTGTCCTCGGGTCTTGGATGAGTATGTTTATCCGTTGCCTCGTATCCATAGTACAAGCTTTGCTTAGCTTGGGACTACGTCAATTGGTGTGAAGTAGTGTCCCGTGATATGTATGTATGTATGTAAACTCTTTATTGTACAAAAGAAAAGAAACAAAACACAATCCCCCGTCCGTGATATATTTTTAGGGTTCCGTAGTCAACTAGGAACCCTTATAGTTTCGCCATGTCAGTCTTTCTGTCCGCGGGTAAGCTCAGAGACCGTTAGTACTAGAAAGCTGTAATTTGACATGAATATATGGGTGGTCTTTTTTTCTCGACTAACCCTATATTGTGGGGTATCGATGGATAGGTAGGTATTAAGCTTTGGGGGTGCTAAGACAATTTTTTTATTCAGTGATCTGTTTGCGAAATATTCAACTTTAAAGTGCAAATTTTCATTGAAATCGATCGTCCCCCCCCTCTCTAAAATCTAAACTGTTGGGTGGAAAAATTTGAAAAAATTCAAAATGGTAGTTAATATATCAAATTTATAAGGAAAATTATAGCGGCTAAGATTGCTTAAGAATTATTAGTAGTTTAAGAGTAAGAGTAGAGCAGACAAAGGTAAAAAATATACCTTAACTCCTTAGAAAAAAAAATATTTGATTTTTTCGTAATGGCTACGGAACCCTATCCTGGGCGTGTACGACACGCTCTTGGCCGGTTTTCTTTTTTTTATTCTAAAAGTGAACACGGCACCTTGGATTGATTAATAATGTCTTACTAGTCATGATGTGATAGCACGTGGGCCGCGGTCAGTATGAACTTGTCACTGATCAGGCTCCCACCGGCGACCCACTGCAGGGGCGGTATGGCTGTGTCAACGTCGTTCCGGCAGCCTAGGAGCGCCTGCAATCAACCAATGAGGGCTATCGTTTTTTGTCTCACTAGATGGCGTACTGTTGCGTGAGGTTTTTAAGTATGGCTTTCAAAGTCTGTTATTACGGACGTCAAAACAAAGTTTAAGTAGATTAAAATCATATTTAATACACCTTAAAACCGTACCATAAAAATATCGAGCATGCCACAGTGTTGCATAGTCCCCGTTTTGTTCGGAAACAGGGAGGACAAAGGTTTCCGAAAAACAAAACTGTCTCAAAACACAGACATTCATTGCCCCGGAACGCATATTTGCCATAATTAATTTCAGATATTGCAAAATATTCACAAAATTATTCTAATTATAAATAAACCCGCGTAGCTCACCCAAAAACTATGAGATTTGACATTTCGGAGACCTCACGCTACACTAGCGCCTCTAGTGGCGAATTCATGCGCGATAGCCCTCATTGCGCAAACCATTTAAAAACATAAAACAAATACGACGACCACAAAAAAACAAACGCCTGTGGGGAGGGTAACGAGATAAGGGTTTTTTTACTGGAATTTGACACACGTCTGGTCGAAGTATCTTTTGTGCGACATGTGATTGGGCAATTACGATACGACTGTATGGCATGCCATTTGTCTGGACCATAGAGGTAGTAAAAGAGGACAAGTAGGTCCACTCCGACGCTTAGGGTTGTCGACGTCTATTTTAGATTTATTACTTACCGGCAAATAGTTTTAGTTCGAAACTTAACTTAAAATTCTAATGTCTGTGTCTACAGAAACCAGACAGATTCTATGCCGTTATATTATTATTATTATACTAAATTTAGAAATGTTATTTTAAATTCGCCGGAACAGTGATGGCGACTGTATACTTACATACTACTCATGTTTACCTACACATAATACTATAACTATATTGTTTATAGGTAGGTAGTTAGTTATCTATTATTTTTTATGTGTCCTTGCACGAAAATATTACACTACACTTTTTTTTTTATTCGACTGGATGGCAAACGAGCAAGTGGGTCTCCTGATGGTAAGAGATCACCACCGCTCATAAACATCTGCAACACCAGGGGTTTTGCAGATGCGTTGCCAACCAAGAGGCCTGAGATGGGATACCTCAAGTGCCAGTAATTTCACCGGCTGTCTTACTCTCCACGCCGAAACACAACAGTGCAAGCACTGCTGCTTCACGGCAGGATTAGCGAGCAAGATGGTGGTAGCAATCCGGGCGGACCTTGCACTAGGTCCTACCACCTGCAAAACTTACACTTATATACCACTAATTTACAACTATACCTAATACAAAAGATACGTAAGTACGAATACGCGAACGTAAAAGGTGATCATCGCGCAAGACGACCGAGCTAAAATTGAAACGTACGGCGCCGACGGCAGCGCAGCCTTGACTAAAGAAAACTTAATCCTCCTTATGAACTTCTCATTCTCGGTAACTTCTGAGAATGTTCTCGGGAACGACAATTTATCTCCTGACGTGTGCTTATTTATTTATAAATTTTGACAATATCAGGTATACACAATACGATTATTTTATGTAAAATACAATAAAAAATAAAATGTTTGCTATAAAAACACAAAAATACAAACACCAGTGTAAATTGACCTTTGTATAAGAAGAATTACTACGGTAGAACAGGTCATTATAATATCTGCAGTTTTATTATCTGTATTGCACTTTACTAATAAATGAGTTAGATAGGTATATTTTTTATGACTACTTATATAAGTAGATAGTAAGTATGCGTATCGAAGATTAATTAATTATCATCGTCATCATCATCTCAGCCGTAGGACGTCCACTGTTGGACATAGGCCTCCCCCACAGACCTCCAGTTGCTTCGGTTGGCAGCGGCCTGCATCCACCGTGAACCCGCAGCTTTAACCAGGTCATCCTTACATCTTGTTGGTGGACGTCCTACGCTGCGCTTGCCGATCCGCGGTCTCCACTCGAGAACTTTTCGGCTCCAACGGCCATCCGCTCTCCGTGCTATATGGCCCGCCCATTGCCACTTCAACGAGCTAATTCGCTTGGCTATGTCGGTGACCCTTGTTCTTCTCCGTATCTCCTCATTTCTGATTCGATCCCGTAGGGAAACCCCAAGCACAGCTCTCTCCATAGCTCGCTGACCAACTCTGAGCCTATTTATAAGGCCTAAAGTAAAGCACCACGTCTCGGATCCATATGTCATCACTGGCAAGTGGCAACACACATTGGTTAAAGACTTTCGTTTTAAGGCACTGAGGAATTTTGGACGAAAAGACATTGCGGAGTTTCCCAAACGCTGCCCATCCAAGTTGGATTCGACGATTGACCTCCTTCTCGAAGTTGGACTTACCTAATTGGACGGTTTGTCCTAGATATACATACGCGTCAACAACTTATTAATTAATTATGCAATGTTTAAACAATAATTTATCAGGGTTCTTTTGGAATTCTAAGCTCCTATGTAGGTTTCCTCGTAATGTTTCTCTTCAATTATAAATTCCAAGAAACTCATTTTATCAATAGAAAGAACGATAGACGCAGCTAAAGACGTATAAAACTGGTGCTGGAAATATATATCTATTTGCAACTTTCTCTTACAAATTTTAAAAATATTTTTCTAAAATATAGAAAACAAAACGAAAGCGAAGTCATCAAATAAAAAAAGGTTTTTAAAAAATACAAAAATCTGAAATAAAAATAAGTAAGTATATAGAACGCGGTGATTTGAACTCGCGTCCTGTTCATCACAGCGATCTTTGCTTTCCACTTAGCTACACGTTTCTTACTAGAAGTCAGCGAATTTGTCAATCAAACACAGTCTGCTTCACAATACTGGTGCTGGAAATATTCTGTTTGCAACTTTCTCTTGAAATGTTCTCAAAGATTAATTTAAGCAAAGCAAAAAGAAAGAGAATAATTTAAGCAACTTATCGGTAAAATATCACTTATCAACCAAATAATTAACTGTATCATACTAAAACATGTACATAAATAATATGGAGTATTTATTATGCACATTTAAACTGTATTGTCAAAACATTTTATTTTTAAACAAGAAGTTTCATGTTGCAAGAATGTTTCCAGAACATTCTGGAGAATATTTCCACGTTTTGGGAATGTTCTGCAACTTGTACAATGCTAATTCTAACCTACTTTTCTGGGAGCAGTCCATACTTATATTGTGCAAGGGTCGCAGTTCTAACCTAAACTACTTTTCTGGTTGCAGTTTCTATTGTGCAAGGGTCGCAGTTCTAACCTAACCCACTTTTCTGGGAGCAGTTCCTATTGTGTCAAGGTCGCAGTTCTAACCTAACCCACTTTTCTGGGAGCAGTTCCTATTGTGCCAAGGTCGCAGTTCTAACCTAACCCACTTTTCTGGGAGCAGTTCCTATTGTGTCAAGGTCGCAGTTCTAACCTAACCCACTTTTCCTTTAGTACACAATTTAATTTCTCACCAAGCTACGAACATTATTATTATTCGTAGGCACTAGATACTGTCTAACTTTTGTATTTCGAACAATGCTACGTTAATTTATTAAAGCTGTGTTACCATGTGTGGGAACTCGTAAGGTTTTGCAAAGGTACCGCCTGAGATACGGTCACCGAAGTGGTCGATGTGGCAGGCTTTAACATCCCGATCTAACTTGTCTTCTTGCAACTTATCGGCCACACAGGGTGAAGCGTAGCGACGATATTCGAGACATTCTGAAAAAAAAATAGCTTTATAATTAGAAATTTAGCCTGTTACTCGCGACTCGTGTCTGCGCGGTATTTCTTTATCGCTATCCCGTGGGAACTACGCAATTTTCCGGGAAAAAACCATCCTATGTCCTTTCCCGGGACTCATAGTATCTGTATACCAAATTTCATTTTAATCGGTTTAACGGTTTAGACATGATGAGGCAACAAGCAAACAGACTTACAAGTTTTCGCATATTTATAATATTAATGGGACCTTTAGGGATGGAACAAGTGGCCAATGAAATGGACATGGAGGGTTTCTTGACAGGCAGAATATTGCTATAACTGGCGCAGAATGTCGCTGGGGTGTAGTTAATGTACGACTTGTTAATGTACGCTTAAATAATGCACGGCCTGATAATCCGTGCTTATGTGCACGAATTATCATGTCGTGCATTATCACCCCGTACCGAACTAGCAGGGGACCAATAATGTACGCGCAATAATGTACGACGTGATAATCCGAAGCATTATGTGTTCTAATTATCAAAGCCTTGAACAAAATTTTGTTTTTATGTCGTCCATTATTTTAAACTTTATAAATTTGGACAAGTTCTGCTTACTTTTAAAAGCTATGTCGTCCGCCTTGGTTGTCACTGTGGGCAAGGGGGGGCATTGCCTGGGCTCGGGGGGAGGCTCCACGTCCTTGGTTTTCCCGCAACACAGAGCTGGCATCTCCCCGTTGTAGCGGCATGTCTGTGGGACAATACGGAACCCGATCACGATCACGACAAAGTACAATACAAGGGAGATTTTATCGGCAAAGTTCGTTATATTTTTAATAATAACAATAATTTATTTATTTGCATAGAATATGGGTAAATAACATGGATGTTATAGGTATATACAATTGGATGTCCAGGCATATTCTGCTGCACATGCAACATACAAATATCGAATATTTATCTCAGTCTAAGGCTTTGAGTATTTATCTAGAAGTCCAAGGTTACATTTAGTGTCAAACTGATTATATTATAGAAAAAAAAGTGGTAATGTCAGTAGAAATACAAAAGATATGAATGTCAATATGAATACAATAATTATTCATCAGAATTAAAAAAAAACATTTTTTCAATGTTTAATACAAAAGGTTCGTCTTCTTTCAATCTGGCATGATCTGGCAACGAATTAAAAAGCCTTATAGACATGTAGTACGCATTATTCTGAAATATACCAATGTTTGGTTTTGGCAGCGCCAGCTCATCCCTTCCCCGACCTCTGGAGTTGTAAGCCTGGGCTCTTGTTTGGAAGAACTCAGGGTGTCTTTTCACAAATATACAGGCTTCTCTTATGTACAAGCTGGGCAACGGTAGGATAAGCAGCTCTTTAAACAATGGTTTACACGAGTCTCGATACCCTGCTCCACATATCACACGAATGCATTTTTTTGTGTGTTTAAAAGTTATCGTGCCTTCGAGCTTTATAGACCAAGATAGCACGACAACTAGACCCTCGTTATGTATAAAGGCTTAAAGTTCTATCCCAGGTAAAAACGAACTCCAATGAAATCAGGATATTGAGCGCTTTGGAAAAAAAAACACGTATCGAACATCGTAAAATTACACCTCAAATTCGTCATGCTGTAAAACTAAATTTTTATAATATTTTGTACGGAATGATATTAGAAATCACTTTCTTCATTGCCAGACACTCTGTAGGGGTGCAACCCAAATTCAAATCATTTATTCACTAAATAGGCCGCAATGGGCACTTTTACACGTCATTTTTAGAAGATGCTCTGCAAGAAACTTGACAGTCATTTTATCAAAATAAATAATTGCAAATAAAATACTTAAAAACTACAGTATAAAATTACAAGAAAAGAATGATAATAATACAGGGATGTATGGGTTCCCTTAGTTACAAAACTAAAACTAAACATGTTAGCTATCTAATAAAAGCGAAGTGCTTGTTTTCAAAATGACTGCTAAATACATGCCGCCTAATGCACCATCTGTTCTTTCTGGTTCTGGTGTACCTTTGACGGTGTAGAGCAGGCGCCAAAGGAAGTTACGTATGCAAAATTAGGGGACCGCATTCTATGAATAGTTTTGAACTCAGAAAAGCTTGCAAATTATGATTCTGAATGTTGCCAGGAGATCCAGTGGTTCATTTGTTTTCATACCCCATCCCTCAAAACATAATGTAAATTGGACTGTAAAAAATGCTTTTGGAACATTTTAATAACTATTTTCGTGATAATATTAATTATATTTTACAAGCTTTTATACATATACCGAGTTAATAGTTAATAACTTTTATTTTTAATAATAAGAAATAAGTATTTCATTACATTTTTTATTTTTATGCCAAGCTTATTTCTGACTGTACTTTTTGTTGATTGTACTATGTTTTATTTTAATAAGTCATAAACATTAATTAAAAAGGAACAATTGAGGTTACACTAAACTATCCAAAAAAAATTAACTATATAAGTATACAGTTCGCCCAAGTCTTGTCCCTGAGGAAGAGTGCCCATAAGGCTGGCGGCATTTCCGCGCTGGATCGTGATTCCAATACGTTCCGTCCTTCAGAAACGATCCTAGCTGGACCACCAGGATGTCACTATACGATTATTGTATTGTCATCAGATTTACATAAGTATGCCAAATTTCAAGTCAATCCGGCTACTGAAAGTGGGTCAAATTCAACTTGCAAGTTAAATTAAAGCTTGTAAAAATGGAATATTGTCAGGAAAATAATTATTAAAATGGTTTCAAAAGCATTTTTTCAGTCCAATTACATGATGTCATAGGAATTCAGGTATAAAAAAATGAACCACCGGACCTCCTGGCAACATTCAGAATCATAATTTGCAAGCTTTTCTGAGTTTAAAACTATTCACAGAATGCGTTCCTCTAATTTTGCATACAGAACTCCCCCCACAACCCGCTCTACTGGTGCAGAAGTTCAAATATCTGGGTAACATTATTGCGGATGATTTAAAGGATTTTGAACATGAAACTACCGTGAGACTCACTCATATTAAATGATATTATAACGGATAACTCACTTCTTAAACCGAGTTTAGCTCGACATGTTTCGGGCTATTTCGTAGCCCTTCCTCTCAGGAGCACGCGAGCGGTGGCGCGTAGTGTGCGTGTTGCGGCAGCCGCCGAGTCGCGTGCTCCTGAGAGGAAGGGCTACGAAATAGCCCGAAACATGTCGAGCTAAACTCGGTTTAAGACGTGAGTTATCCGTTATAATATCATTTAATATGATTTAAAGGATGATTAAGATATAGAAAGGGAGCGGTACGAAGTAATTCAAATTCTTTATTTCAGACAAACAGAGTATCTATAGTGTTAGTAATTAAGCGAAAACAAACATTTTAAACTTATTTTAGTATTAGTATTTAATGACATATATTTATTATTATTATACTAGCTATGTTTCAAACTGCGCCACACTCTTTATCTGCTCAGTCCAATATTTTAAGAAAGTAATGAAATGAGACTATATTTTTCCGCATTAAGGTCTATAGTAAATATTCTTTATAGTAATATAGTAATATGCTGACTCGTAGATTTAGCAGATGTTCGGATAACGTGAAATTACGCTGTTCAAAGCGTATTGCACGTCATTTTATTGGAGTTGTTTGTGGTTTCAGCACACGAAACGGGCCTACAACGTCCTGCCTGCGGGTGCAGTACAACAACGCGTTCAGGATATGGCTAGGCCTACCGCAATACTGCAGCGCGTCCTCTATGTTCGCTGAGGCGCGCACAGTGCCTCTAGTGTAGCATTTTCTCAAAACAGTCGTTTACTATTCGACGACGTAAATCGAGTGTTCTATCGTTGAATACGTAACTAACGATCGTCGATACGTAACGCTCGATCGTCGATACGTTTCCTAAGAAATACAAAAGTTCAAAAGAAATACAAAATAGTTTACGTTAATTTGACAAGCAGACCTACACTCGCAAAAGTTGTTGCGCAAACGTGCCGCTAGAGGCGCTGTTCGTGTTTCCATACAAATTAAGATTTTAACGCAAACGCGATCGAGACGTATTTTGTGACCGAAAAAATACACTAGGGGCACAGAAGGCTTTCACGCTATGATGCGTAAGAAGACTGCTTCTCTTCTCCAGCGTGTACGCAGTAGCATAATAGTATCCTGATCATGATTGCAAACCTGCTGGACAGCCCTTTGTGGTGGCCCATGACTAAAAAGGTCATAGGGACCATATAATTCGAAATTTTAATTTATTTTTTTAATTAAGTAGGTACTAACATAGTCGTATTAAATGATATTGTAACGGATAACTCACGTCTTAAACCGAGTTTAGCTCGACATGCTTTGCTTTATATTGCTTTTTCTGGGAAATTACATACGTTTTTATAATAAAATTCCAAAAAATATTATAAATGAAACGGATACAAAATTCAGATCTATTGTCAAGAAGACATTAATATCTAAGGCGTATTCTAAAGTTAATGATTATATCATGGACAGGGATATTTGGAAATAATTCCGATCCGCGTTAGCGATCCCTTCAAATAGCGAACCAACTGTGTTAAAAATAAAGTTGTGTTAAATACTTGTGATGTACCTATACATATCACTTAATAATATTGTAAATCTGTTTAAAAAAAATATACCTTGTTGAGTTTCTTGTCGGATTATTCTCAACAGAGATTTTTCCGAACCGGTGGTAGATTTTTTTTGACATTTATAAGTGCTTGATAAAGCCTAAATTGAGTGAAGATTTTTTGACTTTGACTTTGACTTAAAAAACGCGTCTTCATATTATAAATTGCTCTAATCGCTCTCTTTGTGGTCCTTACCATATCACGACCCTGCAGCATCCCCTGCTGGGTCGCTCCAAAGAAGGCCCTGAGTTGTCCGACGTCCCACACAGGGTTTCCATTGGGGCAGCACACAATCCTGGTCTTGCCCATATATCTGCACGTCTGGAAGTTCAAGGAATTGATAAGTTGCTAAAAGGGCGATTATTCGAAGGTTTCAACCGTTTCATTTATCTGGGCAGTTATTAGGGTTCCGTAGTCAACTGAAACCCTTATAGTTTCGCCATGTGTGTCCGTCTGTCTGTCTGTCTGTGCCGTGGTGGCCGACTGGTTTGACCTATGGCATCTCAAGCAGAGGATCGTGGGTTCAAACCATGGCTCGCACCTCTGTGTTGTTCGGAATTCATGTGCGAAATTACATTTGAAATTTACCACGAGCTTTACGGTGAAGGAAAACATCGTGAGGAAACCTGCGAAGTAATTCAATGGTGTGTGTGAAGTTCCCAATCCGCATTGGGCCCGCGTGGGAACTACGGCCCAAGCCCTCTTATTCTGAGAGGAGGCCTGTGCCCAGCAGTGGGACGTATATAGGCTGGGATTATTATCTTTCTTTCTTTCAAATTTCTATTTAAATCGAGCGTCCCCCCTCCTCTTAAATCTAAACCGTTGGGAGGAAAAATTTGAATAAATTCAGGATGGTGGAAGGATATGAAATTTGCAAGGAAAATTATAACGGCTAAGATTGCTTGAGAAATATTAGTACCTTAAGGGGCTGTTTCATCATCCATTGATTAGTGTTAACTGACGGTTAAATGTGATGCCGTCTCTATTTGTTTTGTTCGAATAGACGGAGACGGCATCACATTTAAACTAATCAATGAATGGGGAAACAGCTCCTAAGAGTAAATAGCAGCCTAAGGTATAAAATATACCTAAACTTGGAAGATTCCGTACACAATACGAAATCCTTCGAAAAATATAACTTGATTTTTTTCGTAATGGCTACGGAAATTTATTTTGGGCGTGTCCGACACGCTCTTGACCGGTTTTTTATTTGTTGTTGTTTTTGTTGTTTTTTTCCTGTTTTGCATTTTTATTACATTAATACCGCAGAATACCGCCCTCTATGATATATAACGTTATTATAACGTTCGTGCCGTTCCGGCACTATATAGTATTTTCAACTTCAAGAAAGGAGGAGGTTCCATGTTCTAATGTTTGTATTTTTTTTAATTATGTTCACCGATTATCCAGTCAATTGTGGACCGATTTTCAAAATCCTTTTTTTTATTCGAAAGACTCTTCTGAAGGGGTCCCAATGTCACCAAGTCAAGATCTGATGATGGGATCCTAGGGAAATCGAGGGCAAACCTCAAATTTTATAGGCACACCTATGGCGATTTTGGCATTTTTAGCATTAAGATAAGCATTTACATTTAGAAAGCATCATTTGGTAAACTGGACCCGATGAAAAAGACCGTAGACGACCAATGGAACTCGTCAAAGCTAAGTAATGCTCGCTCGTCTATAAGCGATCATGATTAATATACATAGATAAGCGACTAAGAAGAAGCTTCAGAAGGTGGCTAAGTCTGTTATAAAACACTCTGTGAGATTTACTTTGGCTACGAATCACTAAAAATTGAAAAATAACGAATTTTTTTAACAAAAAAGTAAAACCGGCACCAAAAAAATAAAACAATAACAAAAAATGGAACCGACTACATAACCCTTTAAAATATTTTTCTAGGTATTTTACTAGCTTGAAGTCGGTAACTCAGCACGAACCAGCAGGAAGGAATGAAACCCATATAGTATGTAGGTGAGGTAAACGACTATTGCTCCACTCTTTCTCCTCTTCCAATTTAGTTTTAATTTAAAGGGTCATACTGAAAACCAGCGCTGCGGTTTGCAGTGGAAATTCGCTGAGTATGGCCCTTTTTATTTCTTTCGACATAATGTTTATTTTATCCTCTTTCTTCCTGTCTAATATATGTATAAGATTATATAAGGTTGACTGTTTTTGTTTAATTATATTTTTTTGTTTATTGTGCCGAATTTCGGTAAATAAATTTACTATTTATTTTTTTCAATATCAGGACTTTTCTAAGTGGTTATGTTGGGTGCCCTTCGCAAGGTCTAAAATTTTGTTTTCTATAATTTTTTGGTCGAAATTGTTTGGTATAATATTGTATGGGATACTTCTTTTTTTAACCCCCGACGCAAAAAGCCCTGGGTGTCATAAGTTTGACCGCTATGTATGTCTGTGTGTGTGTCTGTCTGTCTGTGGCACCATAGCATGGCACTTATGAATGTCAAAAAAAATCTACCACCGGTTCGGAAAAACCTCCGTTGAGAAGAATCCGGCAAGAAACTCAACGAGGTATATTTTTATTTAAAACAGATTTACAATATTATTAAATGATATGTATACATCACAAGTATTTAACACAACTTTATTTTTAACACAGTAGGTTCGCTATTTGAAGTGATCGCTAATGCGGATCGGAAGTATTTCCAAATATCCCTGTCCATGATATAATCATTAACTTTATAATACGCCTTTGATATTAATGTCTTCTTGACAATAGATCTGAATTTTGTATCCGTTTCATTTATAATATTTTTTGGATTTTTTTTTTGGAAGGTTTTATATAGCGATGGTTCTTAGACATGTTTCATCAAAATCGGCTCAGCCGTTTTTAAGACACTGAACTTTGAAAGAACTTTGAAGTGTCAAAGTCGGGGGATTTCCAACTTTTTGTTGGTTAGGTAGGTTAGTTGCATGATTTTTTTGCATACAATTTTTTTTTTCTAAAGCACTTTTGGTCTATAATTTTTTTAGTCTAAAATTTTAAGTTGTAAAATGCTAAATCAATAATATTGTTAGATATAATTATTATTTAGTCTAATATTTAATGTCCTAAAAAAATAATGAAAAGAATTCACATTTGATATTTGGATAACCCAAACAGTAAAGGGCGAGCGGGGGGGGGGACGCAATAAAGGAAACCCAGGTAACATGATTGCTCAACTATAGGTTAGGTTAGGTTAGTAGTGTGTCAAGGCGCGTACCGCCTCGCCTAAGAGGAATAGGAGATCGACGAAGCGGAGCTCCGTCGACTTCGCCTCAGAGCCGTGAAATTCATATTTGTTTTCGAGGCGTAAAATTAGTGGTGGTGCATTTCGACCTAAAAATATTATGCAAAACAATTTTAGACCAGTCGATATATAGACCCGGTTTGGTTAGGTTATTGTTGCATACCTTCGGTTTTATATGATTTTGAACTTGTTTATACGCAAAAGAACAGTTATAGATGGACATGCAAGTGCCCACCCGATCGCCCTCCGCCTCGCAAGGGTCTCCTGAAAAAAAAAAGAAATAATTCTGTTAAAAATGTCATTTATAATGCAATCTTTCTGTTGTGGCATTGCTGTTTTTGCATTGTCATCCTGCTTACATTATGTATATCAAATTGCAAGTCAATCCGACCACTGGATGTGGGTCAAAATTAATTTGCAACTTTTGACCCAACAACAACAAACGGCAAGTCCGTTCTGGCTACGGAACCCTAAAAAGGTGTTTCCTTCCATACAAATTGCCGTAACTGGGAAACCTATAGGGTACTTCAGGTTATTGTAAAAACTTGTTAAAAACTTAAAAGTTAAAACAACTAAAATAGGCACTGTAATACTATTTTTTTTCATTATACCTACCACGGGAGTCTCGTTGTGAGTGACAACAAACTGGCGTCGCTGCCGCGTCCAGTTTTGCCGCTTCATAATTGACAAAAACTTTACTATATTACCGTCGGAAGTTGATAAAAGTAATGTACATAGATAAAGTAACTTAAAACACCTGTGAATGTTTATTAAACAATGCAAAATGTTGAGCAAAAATTTAAATATGATGATGTGTTAAATCGATCAAAACTTCTTCATGAAGTCATAAAATCGATTGTTAAAGGTTGAACAATCGAATCAGTAATAAACGCATCAGGGGCATCACTATTTTAATTAGTACTCGAGCTGTTAAAAGTTAAATAAATTTTAACGACATTGGCTTTTTTCGAGTTGAAGTGAAATGATTATAGACTGGCTGTACTCAGCATTTGGTGAATAAAAATTCTCACTCTATTATTGTTATTATTTTCTTATATTTTTTTTTCATTCTTAGATTAGGTTTTTATAATATATAAGTTATATCAAAAATTCATAAAAAACAGAAAAGTACCTACATACAAAATAAAATATTATAAAAACCTAACCTAAGTTTGCTTTACGGTAACGCGGGGGCAGGGCCCAAGCGGTACCGGTGGTCAGGGCCGCAGAGTGAGGAACCTCCGGACGATGCGTGCCGTGTCCAGAAGTACCGCCTTCTGTATCTGGCCCTTGATCCAGCCATCTAGCGAGAGCCTCTTGAGATGTTGGTCGAGACTCTTCGCTATTAGACCGTTTGCCGCCGAAATGATACGTCGGGACAATGATCGTCGAGTCAACATCCCACATAGCAGTCAGTCACCTCGTGAGCCAAGTCAAGGTACTTGCTGTGTTTGTCCTTCTCGGCCTTCACGAGGTTCTCGTCATTTGTCATGGTGATGTCGACGAGCATCAATCATCATGTTAACTTTGACTTTGACACAACCTGTCAAGGACGTCAACAGACTTAGCGAAGCCGTCGGGCGACAAGTCACCAACTACCACTTAAAGTCAGCAAGAGGGAAAATCAAACTTATGCATAGCATAGTAAGGTTAATATTCCACCAATCTTCTTTTTAACCCCCGACACAAAAAGAGGGTTGTTATAAAGTTTGACCGACGTTTGACCGCTATATGTGTTTGTGTGGCTGTGTGTCTGATGTCTGTGTTGTGTGTGTGTGTGTGTTGTGTGTGTGTGTCTGTCTGTGGCACCGTAGCTCTTAAACGGGTAAACCGATTTGTATGCTGGTTTTTTTTTAATTGAAAGGAGTTTTTTTAGCGATGGTTCTTAGACACACACACAAAAAACACGCCTGTATTCCCAAATGGGGTAGGCAGAGCACACGAAACGTTACCGCTTCGGAGCCACTTTTAGCAATTTTAGGCTTTAAGATTGCCAAAAACGGTACAATAGTGACAGGTTGCTAGCCTGTCGCCTACGGTATACCTTAACCTATATCCTCAGTCGCCTCTTACGACATCCACGGAAGAAATGGAGAGGTGTAATTCTAACCCGACACCACACAGGACACCAGGTTCTTAGACATGTTTTATCAAAATCGGTTCAGCCATTTTTGAGATATTGAAGTGACAAGTCGGGGGCTTTCCAACTTTTAGTTGGTTAGTGGCAGTTAGTGACCCTTGCCTGCCTCCGACGAGGTTAACCAATCCGCGCTGTGAACCAGTTTTGTGCACCGTTTTGATGTAAGAAACATGCAGTCTATACATACATAGATGTCGATAGAAAGATCTTAATTTTTTTGTATCTGTCTGTCTACGTCAGTAATCTAAAATGACCCCACGCTGGGTACATTTCTAACCGCCGACGCAAAAAGAGGGGTGTTATAAGTTTGACCGCTATGTGTGTCTGTCTGTGGCACCGTAGCTCTTAAGCGGGTGGACCGATTTGAATGCGTTTTTTTATTTGAAAGCAGGTTTTCTAGCGATGGTTCTTAGACATGTTTCATCAAAATCGTTTCAGCCGTTTTTGAGATATTGAACTTTGAAGTGACAAGTCGGGGGCTTTCCAACTTCTTGTTGGTTAGGTTATACTATACATAAATTAAATAATACAAAATGCATGAACAAAATAAGGAAAAAATATAAATATTCACCGTATATTCGAACAAAACAGGAAACTGGGCCAATGAGTACCTATTAAATGTTATTTTTGTCACTGATTATGATTTGGGGTTATTTATTCCAGGAAAAAATAAATATGCAACTGTTTTTGAAGTTAATTACTCAATTCATTAAAAGAGCTCAGGGATATTTTTTATCCCTATATAGACGGTTTACAACATTACAATATAATATAGGTAGGCATATTATTATTGAGTCAAAAAATCAAATTTGTCTAGGAATAATGAATATACCAAGACTTTTTTGATGACTGTGTGTAAATAATTTTTTCACTTCTCATGCTCGTAAAGATCGTGTTTATGGTGTATCTAGGCGACATAAAATTACTTTTTACGCTCTAGTGCGTAAAATAAAATCTTCGTCTAATACCAAGGTAATCAGGTGTCAACAGCCATAAACAAAAGTAATTTTTAATTTATATCAATTAAAAAATCAATATTGTCAAAGACTTGTAAAATTTTTAAGAAAGTATTTGGACTTAGCAAATTTTGAAGTAGTTTATCGACTTAGAATAGTTTCAATAAAAGTGAAACTACGGGGAATCCATTTCAGTTTAAAGTCGCTAAACACTTCAAGATGGAAATTTATTGCAAACTTCAAATTGATTTAGATGAGCGAATTGGAAGGGCAAAATTGAACTTTAAGAAGTCGCCAAAAGATCTTTATTTTGTATGTAGTTTTAGTTACCTTTATTTTGATTTGTACTATGTATATATTTTTTGTTAATAATGCATGAAAAATAAAAGGTACCTAGTAAGTGAACAATGTTTCAATTGTTGTTGTTCCATCTCCTCTCAGTCAAAGTGAAAAGCGGATTGTAAAACTCGAGCATTAATTAAACCCATTTTCCCTTCGACGTGTCTGTTTCGCCGTACCGGCTCGGGTGGCTATAGGTATAACGTCTTGGGTAAAATAGCTCGTTTTATGCTCTTGTACAATCTGCTATTGAACATGAAACTAATGTGAGACAATATTAATCACCCAAGACCCGAGAACAAACATTCGTATTTTTCATACAAATATCTGCCACGACACGGGAATCGAACCCGGGGACCTCAAGCTTCGTAGTCAGGTTCTCTAACCACTAGGCCATCTGGTCGTCTAAAAATTTAAACGTTTTTTTTGTACAAAATATGTTTTTTTGACACTTTTTAAGGTATTGTATCCGAAGGGTCATAATCGGCGCTCTTTAATTTCACTTGGCTACACTGTCTGTTCGTCTATCCGTCACATCTCAAGATCATATTCCCGTTATCACTATCCCAGCCTATGCTATATGCGTCCCACTGCTGGCACAGGCCTCTTCTTAGAATGAAAGGGCTTGGGCCATAGTTCCCACGCGGGCCCAGTGAGGATTGGGAACTTCTCACACACCATTGAATTGCTTCGCAGGTTTGTGCAGGATTCCTCACGATATTTTCCTTCACTGTAAAGCCTGTGGTCAATTTTAAATGTCATTTCGCACATGAATTTGGAAATACTATTAATAATACTATTTTATCACTCAACAGTTTAAATTTTAGAGAGGGTGGACCCTCGATTTTAATGAAAATGTACACTTTAAAGTTGAATATTTCGCAAATAGATTACTGAATCGAAAATTCGACTGGGAAACCCCCCAATGGTTTTATCCAACGATATCCCATACTGCTTAGCTTAGAAAAAAATAAACCACCCCCATATTACGTCTAAGGGAGGTACTCTAAAAATTTTTTTATTTTTCTTTATTTTACCCCTTAAATTGCGAAACTGAAGTGGCAGTGGGCGGGGCACATTTGATTGCTCGCAGGACTGATGGCCGATGGGGTCAAAAGATTCTCAAATGACGTCCGCGGACCGGGAGACGAGCTGTCGGTAGGCCTTCAACAAGATGGAGCGACGACCTGGTTAAGATCGCGGGATCGCGGTTCGCGGTGGATCCGAAAAGCACAAAACTGGTCTGTTTGGAGAGCCTTGGGGAGGCCTATGTCCAGCAGTCTTTCGGCTGACATGATGATGATGATGATTTTACCCCTTTGTCGGCGTGACTGATATCTATATATATATAATTCTTAGTCCTGACTGACTGACTGACTGACTGATATATCAACGCACAGCCCAAACCACTGAAGCTAAATGCTTGAAATTTGGCATACATATATCTTAGACATAGAGGTACACTAAGTAGGGATTTTTTGAAATTCCCACGGGATAAGGAATAAATGAGATTTACATTTTCACTTTGAAATCGCTCTATTTCCGTAACTATAATTATAATAGACATTAAATTTGGCATGCAAGTTGGTAATAATAACTGCTAAAAACTGTTTTCAGGATTTTTAGAAATTCCCACGGGATAGGGAATAAATGGCATTTATATTTTCACTTCTAAATAACCCTATTTCCGTAACTATTATTAAGAGACTTCAAATTTAGCAAGAAAGTAGCTAACAACAATTTTCATAATTTACCAAAATTCCCACGGGATAAGAAATAAGGCGTACTATTTTATACTAGCTAATTAGCTGATTTAGAGACTTGATATTTGAAATATATATTTCTAGAAAGTCATAGAGGTAGGTAGGTAAAAAGGTTTTTTCGAAATTCCCACGGGATAGGGAATAAATGAGATTTATATTTTCGCTTCAAAGCGGCCTTAACTCCGTAATTATAAATATGAGACCTCAAATTTGGTATACAGGTAGGTAACAAACACTAACAGGTAAAAACTGTTTCAAGTTTACCCAAAATTCCCACGGGATAAAACGTCCCTTGATTATTTAGTAAGTAATTATCCTTTATACTTGTGTTATTTATGTATTGTATGTAAATTCGTGTATTTATGTATTTTATTTTATATTTAGTTATAGATATATTAATGTTTTATATATGTGTTATATATTTATTGTATATAGTTAGGTATTTGAGGTTTACATATGCATTTATATTTATTCAAATGTTTTGCTCTATTTGTCGATCCTTGTTTTTTTGGATTGCTCCTCTACCACTCAAAGGTTGACTGGCAAAGATCCCTGCAGGGATAAGTCCGCCTTTGTACTTAACACAACTTTTATTTATGTAACCTTTTTGTTTTTCCTTTTTGTACAATAAGGAGTATAAACAAACAAACAAACAAACAAACGATTAAAGAGGATTTTATAAACTAACTGAATCATTAAACGCACAAGCTAAACTAATTAATCTAAGGACTGTAGATTTGGCATACTCGTACTTATGTAAATCTGGTGAAAATACAATAATCTGGCAGTGACATCCAGGTAGTCCGGCCAGGATCGTCTCCGCAGGAACGAACTCCTCAAAACAAGAAACTTTGCAAGATTTTTCAATTTCTTTCAATGACAATTCATATGATAGACACCACCTGATGCTATAGCATCGGGTGATGGTGGTAGTGGTGGTGGCTTGGCTATAGCCAAGGTCGTCTGCTCATGAGGGAACCCCTCATAGGTTGATAGCTCTGATACGTAATTTTACAGCCATGTACGTTCAGTTTTGACACACGATTATTTCATTAGAAAGAATGAAATAGCTATAAAGATAAAAAAAATTGAACACAGTGCAGTTTTCTATAGTATTTACTCATTCTTATCCCGCGGGAATTATCTAATAACTATCGTGTACGAAATTGCGGTCAAAAGAAACACGACGAACTATAACGTTTTTCGAAATTCTACTCCTGAATATGTGAAACAGCTGGAGTTCAAAGTTGGTATGAATTATGATTATGTAGGTTGAATTTTTAATGCGAAAATTTTCACCATCTGTCTGAAATGTCGGTCTGTATTTGTATTTCCATGTAGGTAATCCTCCGAAAAATCAATCAAAACCCGAAAAAAAGATTCGTAGGAAAGAAATCTATGTTACTCCAAAATTAACGCGAGCGAAGCCGCGGGCAAAAGCTAGTGTAAGTATATTCATGCCAAATTACAGCTTTCTAGTACAAACAATCTCTGAGCTTAGCCGCGGACGGACAGACAGACGGACAGACATGGCGAATGGCGAAACTAACTATCAGGGTTCCTAGTTGATTACGGAACCCAAAAAACGAATGTTAAAAATCGGTTGATACGTGTTTAAAATCCGTCACAGACAAACACAACCACATTAAATCCAAGGAAGGGTTATGGGGGTCTTGCCCCCCCCCCCCGGTCCTGGGCTAGATCTAGGACAAGAGTATGTAAAAAGATTCTTCGATTCTGTAATGTGGTGCAACGAGAATCTGGTAAGCTAGAAATGTGGTTTAAAGGCAGTGAAGTATTTTAAAAAGGTGGTATTTTGGGGAAATATCATTTTAGACACGAGTTTTAAGCATTAGAAAAAGGGTACAATCTCGACGAGTCTTTTTTTATAGAAAAATTCTTTTATAATAAATATTTTGGATAAATAACAAAAAATATAGTGTAAATGACCATAAGTCCTAGTTGTTTCTTTATTTGACAATAAAAATTGCACCAGTACCTACAGTTAATAAAAAAATAAAAAATTGTGTTTACTTCAAAAAAACCAGTGCTATTAAATATAAAGTTATGAAACCAATGTCCTGTAAAATTAAAATGTAAGTAAACAAGAAACACAAAAAAGACATTTCTTTTCTTTTCACAGTATTTTAGACTGTCGCTGTCATTACCCATAAAATCCGTTCCGTCGGTAAATTCTTATTTTTCAAAAGTGTTTATCAATAAAACACGTTAAGATCGCTTTTACCTTCTTTCTAATGTAAATAATGCTAAGAAACGAAGTGTACTTAGTTTAAACATACATAGGAATTTGCAAGTTAAAAAATATTACACCAAGCTAGAGGACATCTTTTTGTGATTTTATTAAACACAAACACATAATAAGCAGAACATAAAACATAGGCTTTCTTGTAGTAAAGAGCATAATAAAAAAAAGTTTGTTATGTTTCTTAAATTTACCATTATTAAAATAGGTGTGAAAATGTAAAAAAAAAATAAAAAAAGCAAAATTACCTATATTATTCAAACCCCATATGCAGACGAAACAAGATAATGTCACAGCAATTTTTAATAACATTTTGATATAGTTGCTCATTTCAACTTTATGCGTCAGTCATATAAACTGGTTTGGATGCTACTGGCCGAGGTACTATCGCGGTCACTCGCTGCCTATATATATATATTTAGACGTAGGTATAGCTTCGTCATTAGGAATTGGTATTTCTGAAGATTTTTCCTTGGTAACTTTTAAACGGCAATTTACCGTTAATAAACATTTGTTCGTTTTTAAAGAATATAAAAGTCTATCACGAATAATTATTGGAGTAGACACATTGATTATTAAATTAAGAACGGTTCTATCAGACCACATTTTTAATTTTAATTTTAATATTAGGGAATAATCGAGAAAAACTAACAAAAAAGCATTGCTGCCAGCTCAGTAGGTATAAATCCTCTTAAATAAAACAATTAGATTATTAACTTTTTTTTTGTAATTATAAGAAACATTATTTTTGCGAAACGAAATTCTACGAAACTTCTGTCTGCAAAAGAAGGGCCCACTTGTGGCAGAATGCCCCACAAATACAGAAAGACATAACAGACTGTGCTAATGCAATATAATAATATAGTTGGCTACGAAGTCATTAAGTGGTCATAATGTCTTAGAATTTTAAATAATAGCCAAAGAAACTTTCTTGTCCTTCCATTGACATGCTCAACATGTATGTGCCATGAAAGCCGTTGATCTAGAATGAGTCCCAAATACCTTGTTACAATTCCCATACAATTGCAGTTTAGGCGACTTGTAAAATGATTACAGCTGTGAATTTTTATAGTGAGGTCATTGCGCGGTTAAGTATATAGGTAGTTAAGCTTACTAAGGGTATACTTATTTTTTAGGTTAGCTTCAAAAGATCCATCTTAGGGATAAGTTCTAATTTGTACTGTTTTTGTTTTGTTGTTTTTTTTGCATTATTTTTGTTTTTTAAGTACAATAAAGTATTTTTTCTTCTCGCGTTGTACAATGTGCTACTAACGATATCGCTATCGGTAATCCAATGAGGTGCATTGTGTGATCGCAACTTTGACACATCATTGTGAAACGTTTCGCAATGATCTTTACAATGCACATGCTTGAAAAGTGCCTCGTGACGTGAGTCAACATATCCATAGAAAATTTGTGATTCCTGCACGCATCCACAAGTGTGTAGAAAAGTTATGTATGGATTTTACTTTCCGCACTTGTGAACTTTGTGGGCTTTCAGCCCTCTTGTTCTGAGAGGAGGCCTGTGCCCAGCAGTGGGACGTAATATAGGCTGGGATGGGATGATGGATGACTTGTGCAGTAAAGTAACTTTTTAAATTGCCAATTCTCAAAAAGTTATGTCCAAACTTTTGTTAAAAAAATAAGTCTTAAGAGTCGATAGTTGGGCTTTGAACAAATATGAAAATGTTTGATGTAACCAACTGAATATTTACTGATAAGATAATACGGATTAATTTAAAAAACTCGACATAAAAGAGATCATTCAAATTTTTTTCATGTAATCTCGTATTTTAATTCCGTCTAAAGTTATGAAAAAAAGTAAATAAATTCTTGAGTCCATTTAGGGCCGTGCGACGTCAAGCGAGCGCGCACTCGAAAGTCAACCAATGAGCTACCAGTGCGCGCGCACGACGTAGCACGAACCAATCATAAACATGATCATGTTCATGTTTACCCGTTCGCGCCTGTCATGAAACCCCGCCAAAGTAAGTTCACTCAAAATATTCATGAGTTCAGTTCGGTGAATTAATTTTTGATAAGTAAATAAAATTAAGAGTTCAATTAATGACTTTACATCTGACTTTACGCCGCCTGACGTCCTCCACGACGCACAAATTGTCAGTGACAAACTCCCGCCGAATTAATCAATGCTGAAATACTTGAACTATAATATACATACCTAATTTAATAAACATTGTAAATTGAAAGAATAATCTACCTCTACACACATAGATATTATATCATCTACCGGTATGTCTTATTCTTATTTATTTGTTTTTATCTATTAGAATAAGTGAACCAATTTTGAATTATTTACAGTTCCAAAGCTAAACAAACTCAGATTTACGGTGACTTTTTGTTAATAGCTGGAAGATTAGATACATAATATAAAAAATATACTTGAAGATAATTAACTACTCGTATTACACGGATTTATATTTAGCATTATAGGAGCGTGCAGGAGATAAGGACTAGCCAATATAACTGTGGACAATGTCAAGCAACAAGGGCTAATAATTAATCGTAAAAAATCACCATACTTACTAAAACAAAGTCTCCTTTAGCCATCATAAGTAGCTGTAGCTGTTCTAATCTTCTGGGTCAATGATTGTTATGAAAGTTGGTTTAGTAAAGTGTATGCGTTAACGTTTTTGGTTTGGTGTACATGTCGGTATGTATATCTACTGCCTGCTACGTTAGTATAAGAAGTATAGCAAATAAATTATGTTAGTCACTGCCTCGATTTTGTCGTGCCTCGCTTCGCTCGTGTTTTAAGTTCTCCGCCACTCGTTGGGAATTGCCTACTTTCTGCAATTGTATCCTAAATAACTATTTTTCTAAGCTATTTTCGCACTGCAAATGACGGGAAATAAAAAAAAAACTTCAACCATTCTATCTTATTTACTTAATTTTTGTTAAATCAACTTTATAGATTAATTAAAATATGTTTACATAAACAATTATTGAATACTGAATACTTACATAACGGACCATAAATGAAATTCACAGTTATTATTAAATTTTAATATTTCAACGTTATTTAATTTGGCTGTATTCGAAAAAGTTCCCGGGTCCATTTTAAGGTTGTAATTAGTGAAAAAAAAAGAAACTTCAAAATAGCGGGAATTTGTTTTGCTTTTGCACGGAATTCTTGAAATTTGAAAGAAATAAAAGAGTTAATCACTATTTAAACGACTTTTTATCTGTGAGAATGTGTGACTTTGGTGAATTAAGTGACGCAGAAATGATGACGCCGCGCACCGCCAGAAATAAAACCGGCGGCAATAGAAGTGAGCAGTAATTTGCTACATTTAAAATAGAAAAAATAATTTATTGTCCGTTATGTAAGTATTCATTATTTATTAATTGTTTATGTTTGAGCTTATAGAAAAAGTAATGTATGCAACTGTCCATAATCAGCCATTGAGATAATCGCTTCGCCTCATGTCATAAACTCGCACTCGTGTATTATAATACAGTTGCATAAAATACTATACATACGTACATAGAGAATCAAAGGTAATTAGTTTTTCCAACATGAACCGCGAGGAGGTAATTTTTGAGCCACAGGGACACCCGACGGAGCCCTTAAAAGCAATAGCCGTGTCAGCAGCATAGGAGAAGACGTGTCCGCAGGCCAGATTCAAGCCAGTAAGGTCACTCATGTAAATGAAGAATAGAGAAGGACCGAGAACGCTTCCCTGCGGGACACCGTAAGATACGGTAGCCTCACGATTCTCAACATTACCGTTTCACTTTTTGAGTTCGCCCGTGCAAGTAATCACTCACGAAATCCAGTGCACAGCCCCTCATTCCAATTCGCTCATGCTTACGCACAAAACGACCCCTTGCATATTATTTGGAGAATTTCTAATTACTGAACACTGATCTTTTTTTCTGACAGTTTTGATTTTCTTCTAAAAACGGCGAAGCGCAACACAAAAATTTGAATTTCGAGAGTATTTCAAAAACATTCAAGAATGCATGTTCCGATATTTTTAACTACTTAGGACACTTCAAAATATCTGATATCAACTGTACTATTCAAATTTCAAAGATCAAATGATTAATTCAGTAAATAGGCCGCAATGGGCACGTCATTTTTTTTAAACTATCTACCATCGCCTTCAAGACCATCATTGCCCCAAGAAACTTGGTAAAAAGTATTTTTTTCAAAATAAAATAATTACAAATAAAATATTTAATAACTACAGTATAAAATCGAAGAAAAAAAATTACATGAAAAGAACAATAATAATACAGGGATGTATGGGGTATTGGGGTCCCTTAGTTAGAAAACTAAAACTAAACATGTAACTATATATACGTTCAGTGGAAATGTAAAATGCTTCGACCGTCATAAATAAAAAAAAAAAACTGAAATATACATTTTAGGTCAAGTAATCATTAAGCTTTTGTATTCCAAAGGCAAACTCACGCTAGTATTATATATTTAGAATCTGTTTAAGTATAGCTTACTACAACTCTGACTATCCACAGGTAAACCCAGTCATATAAACAAGCAGACAGTTTACACCTTTGTAATAATGTTAGTTTAAATGAAACTACATAGTTTTATTTATGATCGTTTTATTTTTTCACAGTAAAGAAATAATTTGAGTATTAAAAATACATCCTTTTTTGTTTGCCCCAAGAAATGCATTGACTACACAAAATAAGGATTCACCTTTCTGTCCTCGTAACGAAGAATGCAGTAATCGTGAAATGGCGCTTTCGAGAGCGTGAAAATTAATAAATTACTGCACTGACTATGTATAAATATAAATTCACTTTCGGTTTTTTGGTATGAAAATAGTTCTGAATTTTAAGCAGCACAACATGGGATGTTACTGCACTTTAAACTAGAAAGTGCTAATATGTAACTGCGTTTTGTTAATATCTTTTATTGCGTTCTTCGTTAATATCTTTTATTGCGTTCTTCGTTACCTACGATGGCAATTTTGCCATACATCACGACATACAAATATGGCATTAGGATGTCGTAATTAAAATCCTGGTCACATCACCTCATTTGCGCCACAAAATCCTGGTCACATCGCCTTATTTGCGTACAAAATCCTAGTCACATCACCTTATTGCGCCACACGTTCTCAACGATCCATGGAAGGTAGGCCCTAACGTCGGTATAGATGCCCGGCAGGCCTGAGCCGCAGCCAGGCCCGAACGAGACCACGCCGCGGACGATGTATGTGCAGTGCAGGTCACGGGCCAGTGCCATCAGGGGGCCTCCGCTGTCGCCCTGGAAGCGAAAACGTTAAACATATTGAAATGGTACCCTTTGATTATGATGAAAAACATTATCAACTTATCAACTAACTAACTAACTTATTATTATTACTTGTTTTTCGATATGGTTTCACGGGATACTCGTAAAAGTAACAAATTTGGAGTTTAAATAAAAAATACAAAAAGACTCCAAAAAACCAATCATAATTATCAACTTAGCCTATAACTGGTCTAAATTAAATCGCATAACGTAATGTTCCTAATTGAAATTGGCGTTAGGTTATTTTGCATAATTATTAATCCGCATAATATTAAAAAGCATAACTAAATATGAATAGTTCTGAGCCTAGCCTAACCGAGTCGGTTTTTCCCTGACCCAGCTAATTCACTCGCTTGATAAAATTATGCGAATTCACTCAATGAATAGCTCGACATCTGGAATAACATAATGGTTACTTTTTATCCCGACATTCAGGATCCCCGGATATCCCGTCACGGATCGGGTTTAAAATCTTGAAATCTCAACCGCTGGGCTTAGAGTCATGAGGCAAAGTTGATTTTAGTGCAACGTCAATGAATATCATAATATAATTTTTGTGAATTCCCACGAGAATTTTGTAAAATCTCAGAATTTAGAACTGCTGGATCCAACGGTTTATGTGCGAAGCCACGGCTAAGCACTAGTACAAGGCTGGGCGATAGATTTCCTACTATATGATAGGTACGTAACTACAAAAATTGGTCTCCTGGCCGATCCACGCGTTGGCGGGCAAATTCAAATGCCCTGGCAGGCCAATTTGTGGCCCGCGGGCCTGGGTTTAGCCAGCTTTGCACTAGTAGACATAACTTTGTAGATTTAAAACAGGGTCACGCCGTTTAGTCACCTAGTTAGTTTTCAAAATTGTGTTTTATGTTAGTCTATGTGTGAAATAAATGGTGTTATTATTATTATAAATGTACTCACGCGGCATGAGTCAGCTCTGTCCTCATTTACGGTGCCTGCGCACAGCATGGAGTCTTTTAGAAATACTTTTTTGACATTATCGGGAAAGCGCGACTTGCAGTCCGTCTCATAATCCAACTCTGCGATGTACACCTGCAAAATTGAGCCCACATATCAATAATGTTTTGAACTTTCGTGATTTTTAGGCGTAACATAACTACAACTACAATCGGGACTGTAATGCTAACAACGAGTAGGTAATAATTAAATAATTAATTGAATCAGGCGTTACTTTGCGGAGGTCCTAATCAATGAACTAAAAAAACACATTATTTTAGTTTAGACTATCGCGGTCATTACTAATTTTATGATATTTTCGGGTTTAGGTTCCGCGTACCTCGATTTTAGCGAAGCCGATATTTCGCACAGTTGCATGCGCCATGATCACGAGACGACTAGTCAATTTAATTATAGAACTAAAAATATTTCTTTGGCTCACCCGCGACCTTTATGATAGCTACGTTTATGCAAGATATGCGTGTT
>NC_133497.1:2075514-2148018 GCF_025370935.1 Choristoneura fumiferana | reverse complement strand
GTTGCGCAAACCGTGCCGCTAGAGGCGCTGTTCGTGTTTCCATACAAATTAAGATTTTAACGCAAACGCGATCGAGACGTATTTTGTGACCGAAAAAATACACTAGGGGCACAGAAGGCTTTCACGCTATGATGCGTAAGAAGACTGCTTCTCTTCTCCAGCGTGTACGCAGTAGCATAATAGTATCTGATCATGATTGCAACCTGCTGGACAGCCCTTTGTGGTGGCCCATGACTAAAAAGGTCATAGGGACAATAATTCGAAATTTTAATTTATTTTTTATTTTTTAATTAAGTAGGTACTAAATAGTCGTATTAAATGATATTGTAACGGATAACTCACGTTCTAAAACCGAGTTTAGCTCGACATGATTGCTTTATATTGCTTTTTCTGGGAAATTACATACGTTTTTTATAATAAAATTCAAAAAATATTATAAATGAAACGGAACAAAATTCAGATCTATTGTCAAGAAGACATTAATATCTAAGGCGTATTCTAAAGTAATGATTATATCATGGACAGGGATATTTGGAAATAATTCCGATCCGCGTTAGCGATCCTTCAAATAGCGAACCAACTGTGTTAAAAATAAAGTTGTGTTAAATACTTGTGATGTACTATACATATCACTTAATAATATTGTAAATCTGTTTAAAAAAATATACCTTGTTGAGTTTCTTGTCGGATTTTCTCAACAGAGATTTTTCCGAACGGTGGTAGATTTTTTTTGACATTTATAAGTGCTTGATAAAGCCTAAATTGAGTGAAGATTTTTGACTTTGACTTTGACTTAAAAAACGCGTCTTCATATTATAAATTGCTCTAATCGCTCTCTTGTGGTCCTTACCATATCACGACCTGCAGCATCCCCTGCTGGGTCGCTCCAAAGAAGGCCCTGAGTTGTCCGACGTCCCACACAGGGTTTCCATTGGGGCAGCACACAATCCTGGTCTTGCCCATATATCTGCACGTCTGGAAGTTCAAGGAATTGATAAGGGCGATTATTCGAAGGTTTCAACCGTCATTTATCTGGGCAGTTATTAGGGTTCCGTAGTCAACTGAAACCTTATAGTTTCGCCATGTGTGTCCGTCTGTCTGTCTGTCTGTGCCGTGGTGGCGACTGGTTTGACCTATGGCATCTCAGCAGAGGATCGTGGGTTCAAACCATGGCTCGCACCTCTGTGTTGTTCGGAATTCATGTGCGAAATTACATTTGAAATTTACCACGAGCTTTACGGTGAAGGAAAACATCGTGAGGAAACCTGCGAAGTAATTCAATGGTGTGTGTGAAGTTCCCAATCCGCATTGGGCCCGCGTGGGGAACTACGGCCCAAGCCCTCTTATTCTGAGAGGAGGCCTGTGCCCAGCAGTGGGACGTATATAGGCTGGGATTATTATCTTTCTTTCTTTCAAATTTCTATTTAAAATCGAGCGTCCCCCTCCTCTTAAATCTAAACCGTTGGGAGGAAAAATTTGAATAAATTCAGGATGGTGGAAGGATATGAAATTTGCAAGGAAAATTATAACGGCTAAGATTGCTTGAGAAATATTTAGTACCTTAAGGGCTGTTTCATCATCCATTGATTAGTGTTAACTGACGGTTAAATGTGATGCCGTCTCTATTTGTTTTGTTCGAATAGACGGAGACGGCATCACATTTAAACTAATCAATGAATGGGGAAACAGCTCCTAAGAGTAAATAGCAGCCTAAGGTATAAAATATACCTAAACTTGGAAGATTCCGTACACCAATACGAAATCCTTCGAAAAATATAACTTGATTTTTTCGTAATGGCTACGGAAATTTATTTTTGGGCGTGTCCGACACGCTCTGACCGGTTTTTTATTTGTTGTTGTGTTTGTTGGGTTTTTTTCCTGTTTTGCATTTTTATTACATTAATACCGCAGAATACCGCCCTCTATGATATATAACGTTATTATAACGTTCGTGCCGTTCCGGCACTATATAATATAGTATTTTCAACTTCAAGAAAGGAGGAGGTTCCATGTTCTAATGTTTGTATTTTTTATGTATGTTCACCGATTATCCAGTCAATTGTGGACCGATTTTCAAATCTTTTTTTTATTCGAAAGACCTCTTCTGAAGGGGTCCCAATGTCACCAGTCAAGATCTGACGATGGATCCTAGGGAAATCGAGGGCAAACCTCAAATTTTATAGGCACACCTATGGCGATTTTGGCATTTTTAGCATTAAGATAAGCATTTACATTTAGAGCATCATTTGGTAAACTGGACCCGATGAAAAAGACCGTAGACGACCAATGGAACTCGTCAAAGCTAAGTAATGCTCGCTCGTCTATAAGCGATCATGATTAATATAACTAGATAAGCGACTAAGAAGAAGCTTCAGAAGGTGGCTAAGTCTGTTATAAAACACTCTGTGAGATTTACTTTGGCTACGAATCACTAAAATTGAAAAATAACGAATTTTTTTAACAAAAAAGTAAAAACGACACCAAAAAAATAAAACAATAACAAAAAATGGAACCGACTACATAACCCTTTAAAATATTTTTCTAGGTATTTTACTAGCTTGAAGTCGGTAACTCAGCACGAACCAGCAGGAAGGAATGAAACCCATATAGTATGTAGGTGAGGTAAACGACTATTGCTCCACTCTTTCTCCTCTTCAATTTAGTTTTAATTTAAAGGGTCATACTGAAAACCAGCGGCTGCGGTTTGCAGTGGAAATTCGCTGAGTATGGCCCTTTTTATTTCTTTCGACATAATGTTTATTTTATCCTCTTTTTCCTGTCTAATATATGTATAAGATTATATAAGGTTGACTGTTTTGTTTAATTATATTTTTGTTTATTGTGCCGAATTTCGGTAAATAAATTTACTATTTATTTTTTTCAATATCAGGACTTTTCTAAGTGGTTATGTTGGGTGCCCTTCGCAAGGTCTAAAATTTTTTTTCTATAATTTTTTGGTCGAAATTGTTTGGTATAATATTGTAGGGATACTTCTTTTTTTAACCCCCGACGCAAAAAGCCCTGGGTGTCATAAGTTTGACCGCTATGTATGTCTGTGTGTGTGTCTGTCTGTCTGTGGCACCATAGCATGGCACTTATGAATGTCAAAAAAAATCTACCACCGGTTCGGAAAAAACCTCCGTTGAGAAGAATCCGGCAAGAAACTCAACGAGGTATATTTTTATTTTAAAACAGATTTACATATTATTAAATGATATGTATACATCACAAGTATTTAACACAACTTTATTTTTAACACAGTAGGTTCGCTATTTTGAAGTGATCGCTACGGATCGGAAGTATTTCCAAATATCCCTGTCCATGATATAATCATTAACTTTATAATACGCCTTTGATATTAATGTCTTCTTGACAATAGATCTGAATTTTGTATCCGTTTCATTTATAATATTTTTGGATTTTTTTTTGGAAGGGTTTATATAGCGATGGTTCTTAGACATGTTTCATCAAAATCGGTCAGCCGTTTTTAAGACACTGAACTTTGAAAGAACTTTGAAGTGTCATAGTCGGGGGATTTCCAACTTTTTGTTGGTTAGGTAGGTTAGTTGCATGATTTTTTTTTCTAAAGCACTTGGTCTATAATTTTTTTAGTCAAAAATTTTAAGTTGTAAAATGCTAAATCAATAATATTGTTAGATATAATTATTATTTAGTCTAATATTTAATGTCCTAAACAAAATAATGAAAAGAATTCATATTTGATAGGTACTGAAACAGTAAAGGGCGAACGGGGGGGGGGGGGGGGACGCAATAAAGGAAACCCAGGTAACATGATTGCTCAACTATAGGTTAGGTTAGGTTAGTAGTGTGTCAAGGCGCGTACCGCCTCGCCTAAGAGGAATAGGAGATCGACGAAGCGGAGCTCCGTCGACTTCGCCTCAGAGCCGTGAAATTCATATTTGTTTTCGAGGCGTAAAATTAGTGGTGGTGCATTTCGACCTAAAAATATTATGCAAAACAATTTTAGACCAGTCGATATATAGACCCGGTTTGGTTAGGTTATTGTTGCATACCTTCGGTTTTATACGATTTTGAACTTGTTTATACGCAAAAGAACAGTTATAGATGGACATGCAAGTGCCCACCCGATTGCCCTCCGCCTCGCAAGGGTCTCCTGAAAAAAAAAAGAAATAATTCTGTTAAAAATGTCATTTATAATGCAAGCTTTCTATTTTGGCATTGCTGTTTTTGCATTGTCATCCTGCTTACATTATGTATATCAAATTGCAAGTCAATCCGACCACTGGATGTGGGTCAAAATTAATTTGCAACTTTTGACCCAACAACAACAAACGGCAAGTCCGTTCTGGCTACGGAGCCCTAAAAAGGTGTTTCCATACAAATTGCCGTAACTGGGAAACCTATAGGGTACTTCAGGTTATTGTAAAAACTTGAAAAAAACTAAGTTAAAACAACTAAAATAGGCACTGTAATACTATTTTTTTCATTATACCTACCTACCACGGGCGTCTCGTTGTGAGTGACAACAAACTGGCGTCGCCGCCGCGTCCAGTTTTGCGGCTTCATAATTGACAAAATTACTATATTACCGTCGGAAGTGATAAAAAATGTACATAAGATAAAGTAACTTAAACACCTGTGAATGTTTATAAAACAATGCAAAATGTTGAGCAAAAATAAAATATGAATGTGTTAAATCGATCAAAACTTCTTCATGAATAAAATCGATTGTTAAAAGAAATCGAATCAGTAACGCATCAGGGCATCACTATTTTAATTAGTACTCGAGCTGTTAAAAGTTAAATAAATTTAACGATTGGAGCAATTATAGACTGGCTGTTTGGTGAATAAAAATTTCTATTATTGTTATTATTTTCTTTATTTTTTTTTCATTCTTAGGATTAGGTTTTTATAATAGTTATAAAAAATAAAATACAGAAAAGTACCTACATACAAAATAAAATATTATAAAAACCTAACCTAGTTTGCCGACGGTAACGCGGCAGGGCCCAAGCGGTACCGGTGGTCAGGGCCGCAGAGTGAGGAACCTCCGGACGATGCGTGCCGTGTCCAGAAGTACCGCTTTCTGTATCTGGCCCTTGACCCAGCCATCTAGCGAGAGTCTCTTGAGATGTTGGTCGAGACTCTTCGCTATTAGACCGTTTGCCGAATCGACTATCGGGACAATGATCGTCGAGTCAACATCCCACATAGCAGTCACCTCGTGAGCCAAGTCAAGGTACTTGCTGAGTTTGTCCTTCTCGGCCTTCACGAGGTTCTCGTCATTTGTGATGGTGATGTCGACGAGCATCAATCATCAATGTTAACTTTGACTTTGACACAACCTGTCAAGGACGTCAACAGACTTAGAGAAGCCGTCGGGCGACAAGTCACCAACTACCACTTAAAGTCAGCAAGAGGGAAATCAAACTTATGCATAGCATACCTAGTAAGGTTAATATTCCACCAATCTTCTTTTTAACCCCCGACACAAAAAGAGGGTTGTTATAAGTTTGACCGACGTTTGACCGCTATATGTGTTTGTGTGGCTGTGTGTCTGTATGTCTGTGTGTCTGTGTGTGTGTGTTTGTGTGTGTCTGTCTGTCTGTGGCACCGTAGCTCTTAAACGGGTAAACCGATTTGTATGCTGGTTTTTTTTAATTGAAAGGAGTTTTTTTAGCTATGGTTCTTAGACACACACACAAAAAACACGCCTGTATTCCCAAATGGGGTAGGCAGAGCACACGAAACGTTACCGCTTCGGAGCCACTTTTAGCAATTTTAGGCTTTAAGATTGCCAAAAACGGTACAATAGTGACAGGTTGCTAGCCTGTCGCCTACGGTATACCTTAACCTATATCCTCAGTCGCCTCTTACGACATCCACGGAAGAAATGGAGAGGTGTAATTCTAACCCGACACCACACAGGACACCAGGTTCTTAGACATGTTTTATCAAAATCGGTTCAGCCGTTTTTGAGATATTGAACTTTGAAGTGACAAGTCGGGGGCTTTCCAACTTTTAGTTGGTTAGTGGCAGTTAGTGACCCTTGCCTGCCTCCGACGAGGTTAACCAATCCGCGCTGTGAACCAGTTTTGTGCACCGTTTTGATGTAAGAAACATGCAGTCTATACATAGATGTCGATAGAAAGATCTTAATTTTTTGTATCTGTCTGTCTACGTCAGTAATCTAAAATGACCCCACGCTGGGTACATTTCTAACCGCCGACGCAAAAAGAGGGGTGTTATAAGTTTGACCGCTATGTGTGTCTGTCTGTGGCACCGTAGCTCTTAAGCGGGTGGACCGATTTGAATGCGTTTTTTTATTTGAAAGCAGGTTTTCTAGCGATGGTTCTTAGACATGTTTCATCAAAATCGTTTCAGCCGTTTTTGAGATATTGAACTTTGAAGTGACAAGTCGGGGCCTTTCCAACTTCTTGTTGGTTAGGTTATACTATACATAAATTAAATAATACAAAATGCATGAACAAAATAAGGAAAAAATATAAATATTCACCGTATATTCGAACAAAACAGGAAACTGGGCCAATGAGTACCTATTAAATGTTATTTTTGTCACTGATTATGATTTGGGGTTATTTATTCCAGGAAAAAATAAATATGCAACTGTTTTTGAAGTTAATTACTCAATTCATTAAAAGAGCTCAGGGATATTTTTTATCCCTATATAGACGGTTTACATTACAATATAATATAGGTAGGCATATTATTATTGAGTCAAAAAATCAAAATTGTCTGGGAATAATGAATATACCAAGACTTTTTTCATGACTGTGTGTAAATAATTTTTTCACTTCTCATGCTCGTAAAGTTCATGTTTATGGTGTATCTAGGCGACATAAAATTACTTTTTACGCTCTAGCGCGTAAAATAAAATCTTCGTCTAAGACCAAGGTAATCAGGTGTCAACAGCCATAAACAACAGTAATTTTTTCAAAGATTTGGACTTAGCAAATTTTGAAGTAGTTTATCGACTTAGAATAGTTTCAATAAAAGTGAAACTACGGGGAATCCATTTCAGTTTAAAGTCTCTAAACACTTGGAAAATTTCAAGATGGAAATTTATTGCAAACTTCAAATTGATTTAAATGAGCGAATTGGAAGGGCAAAATTGAACTTTAAGAAGTCGCCAAAAGATCTTTATTTTGTACTAGCTTTTGCCCGCGACTTCGTCCGCGTGGAATAATAAATTTGAGAAGTATTTGATTTATTTAGGATATATAAATAGCACATAGAAACTTCCACAGTTACTGAAAAAAACCTACTTTAATACATTGCTATAAATATAAACTATTTTTTTGTTCTTTCATCCATCCATAAATCCATGTTCTTTGGTAACACATAAATATTTTGCGGTAGCCACATTTTAGCAATACCCTACCCTACCAACACAAAAGGACTAATTATTATTCTTCATAGTGAACTCTTGACACCTTACGTCCTTTAATGTAAATTAGGAGGGTAGGATTATAATTAAAATGGCATTTTTACTAAGCATAGCTACACATATTTCCGATAAACATACTTATAGTAAATTTGTTTGGAATTCCTTAAGAACTTTCATCCCCATATTTTCAAGTAAATAGGTCGAAATTTTAAAAGCGCCGGAAAAAATATTTTTTGGGTTCCGTAGCTCAAAAGGAAAAAAATGGAACCCTTATAGGATCACTTTGCTGTCCGTCCGTCCGTCTGTCTGTCAAGATCCTCTATCTCGTAAACGCGCGGAGTATCGGTATCGAATTGAGATTAAAACCCTAAACTAAGGTCAATAGTCTCGAAAGCTGTGAAAAATCAAACTTCTAAGTCGAGGCAATCAAAAGCTACAGTCATTAAAAAGGTGTGTCCATACAAATCGCCTTAACAGAAAAAGTTATAGGGCACTTCCGGCTATCCTAGAAACTTGTTTTTTTTTTGCATAAAGGTAGCTCTTATACTTATGTAGTTTTAGTTGCCTTTATTTTGATTTGTACTATGTTATGTTTTTTTAATAAATACCCCTATAAAAAATCAATCAGATTAATCAATAAAGTTAAAATAATATTTTTTGTTAATAATGCATGAAAAATAAAAGGTACCTAGTAAGTGAACAATGTTTCAATTGTTGTTGTTCCATCTCCTCTCAGTCAAAGTGAAAAGCGGATTGTAAAACTCGAGCATTAATTAAACCCATTTTCCCCTCGACGTGTCTGTTTCGCCGTACCGGCTCGGGTGGCTATAGGTATAACGTCTCGGGTAAAATAGCTCGTTTTATGCTCTTGTACAATCTACTATTGAACATGAAACTAATGTGAGACACTCACAATCAATTAAATAAACTCGTAGGTACTCGTGTAACTTACGTTTTAAATCGAGTTTAGTGCGACATATTTCGGGCACAGAGTGGTGCACTGCAGAGCGACGCGTATGCGTAATACCTATGTCATCATCATCATCATCATCCCAGCCTATATACGTCCCACTGCTGGGCACAGGCCTCCTCTCAGAACAAGAGGGCTTGGGCCATAGTTCCCACGCGGGCCCAGTGCGGATTGGGAACTTCACACGCACCATTGAATTTCTTCGCAGGTTTGTGCAGGTTTCCTCACGATGTTTTCCTTCACCGCAAAGCTCGTGGTAAATTTCAAATGTAATTCCGCACATGAATTTCGAAAAACTCAGAGGTGCGAGCCGGGGTTTGAACCCACGACCCTCTGTTTGAGAGGCGATAGGTCAAACCACTAGGCCACCACGGCTTTAATACCACGGATTTAATATATGTGTATATAAATAAATAAATAAGTAAATATCACGGGACAATTCACACCAATTGACCTAGTCCCAAAGTAAGCTTAGCAAAGCTTGTGCTTATGGGTACTAAGCAACGGATAAATGTAATTATATAGATATAGATACATACTTAAATACATATTAAACACCCAAGACCCGAGAACAAACATTCGTATTTTTCATACAAATATCTGCCACGACACGGGAATCGAATCCGGCACCTCAAGCTTCGTAGTCAGGTTCTCTAACCACTAGGCCATCTGGTCGTCTAAAAATTTAAACATTTTTTTTCTACAAAATATGTTTTCTTGACACTTTTTAAGGTATTGTATCCGAAGGGTCATAATCGGCGCTCTTTAATTTCACTTGGCTACACTGTCTGTTCGTCTATCCGTCACATCTCAAGAACCGTCATATTCCCGTTATCACTATCCCAGCCTATATGCTATATGCGTCCCACTGCTGGCACAGGCCTCTTCTTAGAATGAAAGGGCTTGGGCCATAGTTCCCACGCGGGCCCAGTGAGGATTGGGAACTTCTCACACACCATTGAATTGCTTCGCAGGTTTGTGCAGGATTCCTCACGATATTTTCCTTCACTGTAAAGCCTGTGGTCAATTTTAAATGTCATTTCGCACATGAATTTGGAAATAGTAGTAAATACTATTTTTTCACCCAGCAGTTTAAATTTTAGAGAGGGGGGGGGGGCACGATTTTAATGAAAATATGAAAATGTACACTGTAAAGTTGAATATTTCGGAAATAGATTACTGAATCGAAAAATCGACTGGGAAACCCCCCAATGGTTTTATCCAACGATATCCCATACTGCTTAGCTTAGAAAAAATAAACTACCCCCACATTACGTCTAAGGTACCCTAAAAAAATTTTTATTTTTCTTTATTTTACCCCTTAAATTGCGAAACTGAAGTGGCAGTGGGTGGGGCACATTGCTCGCAGGACTGATGGCCGATGAGGTCAAAAGGTTCTCTAATGACGTCCGCGGGCCGAGAGACGAGCTGTCGGTAGGCCTCCAACAAGATGGAGCGACCACCTGGTTAAGATCGCGGGATCGCGGTTCGCGGTGGATCCGAAAAGCACAAAACCGGTCTGAGTGGAGAGCCTTGGGGAGGCCTATGTCCAGCAGTCTTTCGGCTGACATGATGATGATGATTTTACCCCTTTGTCGGCGTGACTGATATCTATATATATAAATATATATCTATATTCTAAGTCCTGACTGACTGATCTATCAACGCACAGCCCAAACCGCTGAAGCTAAATGCTTGAAATTTGGCATACATATATCTTAGACATAGTACACTAAGAAGGGATTTTTTGAAATTCCCACGGGATAAGGAATAAATGGGATTTACATTTTCACTTTGAAATGGCTCTATTTCCGTAACTATAATTATAATAGACATTAAATTTGGCATGCAAGTTGGTAATAATAACTGCTAAAAACTGTTTTCAGGATTTTTAGAAATTCCCACGGGATAGGGAATAAATGGCATTTATATTTTCACTTCTAAATAACCCTATTTCCGTAACTATTATTAAGAGACTTCAAATTTGGCATGCAAGTAGCTAACAACAATTTTCATAATTTACCGAAATTCCCACGGGATAAGAAATAAGGCGTACTATTTTATACTAGCTAATTAGCTGATTTAGAGACTTGCTATTTGAAACATATATTTTTAGAAAGTCATAGAGGTAGGTAGGTAAAAAGGATTTTTTCGAAATTCCCACGGGATAGGGAATAAATGAGATTTATATTTTCGCTTCAAAGCGGCCTTAACTCCGTAATTATAAATATGAGACCTCAAATTTGGTATACAGGTAGGTAACAAACACTAACAGGTAAAAACTGTTTCAAGATTACCCAAAATTCCCACGGGATAAAACGTTTAAAGAGGATTTTATAAACTAACTGAATCATAAAACGCACAAGCTAAACTAATTAATCTAAGGGCTGTAGATTTGGCATACTCGTACTTATGTAAATCTGGTGAAAATACAATAATCTGGCAGTGACATCCAGGTAGTCCGGCCAGGATCGTCTCCGCAGGAACGAACTCCTCAAAACAAGAAACTTTGCAAGATTATTCAATTTCTTTCAATGACAATTCATATGATAGACACCACCTGATGCTATAGCAGCAGGTGATGGTGGTAGTAGTGGTGATGGCTTGGCTATAGCCAAGGTCGTCTGCTCATGAGGGAACCCCTCATAGGTTGATAGCTCTGATACGTAATTTTACAGCCATGTACGTTCAGTTTTGACACACGATTATTTCATTAGAAAGAATGAAATAGCTATAAAGATAAAAAAAATTGAACACAGTGTAGTTTTCTATAGTTTTTACTAATTCTTATCTCGCGGGAATTATCTAATAACTATCGTGTACGAAGTTGCGGTCAAAAGAAACACGACAAACTATAACGTTTTTCGAAATTCTACTCCTGAATATGCGAAACAGCTGGAGTTCAAAGTTGGTATGAATTATGATTATGTAGGTTGAATTTTTAATGCGAAAATTTCACCATCTGTCTGAAATGTCGGTCTGTATTTGCATTTCCATGTAGGTAATCCTCCGAAAAATCAATCAAAACCCGAAATAAATATTTGTAGAAATGAAATCTATGTTACTCCAAAATTAACGCGAGCGAAGCGAAGGGTCATGGGGGTCTTGCCTGTGCTTGCATGTCAGTACCTACAGTTAATAAAAAAATAAAAAAATGTGTTTACTTCAAAAAAACCCAGTGCTATTAAATATAAAGTTATGAAACCAATGTCCTGTAAAATTAAAATGTAAGTAAACAAGAAACACAAAAAAGACATTTCTTTTCTTTTCACAGTATTTTAGACTGTCGCTGTCATTACCCATAAAATCCGTTCCGTCGGTAAATTCTTATTTTTCAAAAGTGTTTATCAATAACACACTTTTATATCGCTTTTACCTTCTTTCTAATGTAAATAATGCTAAGAAACGAAGTGTACTTAGTTTAAACATACATAGGAATTTGCAAGTTAAAAAATATTACACCAAGCTAGAGGACATCTTTTTGTGATTTTATTAAACACAAACACTTAAGCAGAACATAAAACATAAGCTTTGTTGTAGTAAAGAGCATAATAAAAAAAAGTTTGTTATGTTTCTTAAATTTACCATTATTAAAATAGGTGTGAAAATGTAAAAAAAAAATAAAAAAAGCAAAATTACCTATATTATTCAAACCCCATATGTAGACGAAACAAGATAATGTCACAGCAATTTTTAATAACATTTTGATATAGTTGTTCTTTTCAACTTTATGCGTCAGTCATATAAACTGGTTTGGATGCTACTGGCCGAGGTACTATTGCGGTCGCTTGCTGCCTATATATATATATTTAGACGTAGGTATAGCTTCGTCATTAGGAATTGGTATTTCTGAAGATTTTTCCTTGGTAACTTTTAAACGGCAATTTACCGTTAATAAACATTTTTTCGTTTTTAAAGAATATAAAAGTCTATCACGAATAATTATTGGAGTAGACACATTGATTAAGAACAGTTCTATCAGACCACATTTTTAATTTTAGGGAATAATCGAGAAAAACTAACAAAAAAGCATTGCTGCCAGCTCAGTAGGTATAAATCCTCTTAAATAAAACAATTAGATTATTAACTTTTTTTTTGTAATTATAAGAAACATTATTTTTGCGAAACGAAATTCTACGAAACTTCTGTCTGCAAAAGAAGGGCCCACTTGTGGCAGAATGCCCCACAAATACAGAAAGACATAACAGACTGTGCTAATGCAATATAATAATATAGTTGGCTACGAAGCCATTAAGTGGTCATATGTCTTAGAATTTTAAATAATAGCCAAAGAAACTTTCTTGTCCTTCCATTGACATGCTCAACATGTATGTGCCATGAAAGCCGTTGATCTAGAATGAGTCCCAAATACCTTGTTACAATTCCCATACAATTGCAGTTTAGGCGACTTGTAAAATGATTACAGCTGTGAATTTTTATAGTGAGGTCATTGCGCGGTTAAGTATATAGGTAGTTAAGCTTACTAAGGGTATACTTATTTTTTAGGTTAGCTTCAAAAGATCCATCTTAGGGATAAGTTCAAATTTGTACTGTTTTTGTTTTGTTGTTTTTTTGCGTTATTTTTGTTTTTTAAGTACGATAGTATTTTTTCTTCTCGCGTTGTACAATGTGCTACTAACGATATCGCTATCGGTAGTCTAATGAGGTGCATTGTGTGATCGCAACTTTGACACATCATCGTGAAACGTTTCACAATGATCTTTACAATGCACATGCTTGAAAAGTGCCTCGTGACGTGAGTCAACATATCCATAGAAAATTTGTGATTCCTGCACGCATCCACAAATGTATAGAAAAGTTATGTATGGATTTTACTTTCCGCACTTGTGCACAACTAACACTTAGTAACTTTTTAAATTGCCAATTCTCAAAAAATTATGTCCAAACTTTTGTTAAAAAAATAAGTCTTAAGAGTCGATAGTTGGGCTTTGAACAAATATGAAAATGTTTGATGTAACCAACTGAATATTTACTGATAAGATAATACGGATTAATTTAAAAAACTCGACATAAAAGAGATCATTCAATTTTTTTTCATGTAAACTCGTATTTTAATTCCGTCTAAAGTTATGAAAAAAAGTAAATAAATTCTTGAGTCCATTTTGGGCCGTGCGACGTCAAGCGAGCGCGCACTCGAAAGTCAACCAATGAGCTACCAGTGCGCGCGCACGACGTAGCACGAACCAATCATAAACATGATCATGTTCATGTTTACCCGTTCGCGCCTGTCATGAAACCCCGCAAAGTAATGTTCACTCAAAATATTCATTAGTTCAGTTTGGTGAATTAATTTTTGATAAGTAAATTAAAATTAAGAGTTTAATTTAAGTAAGTTTAGTTAAGTTTTAGTTGAGTTTAACAATGCATTTGCCCATTGTACGTTTTCTTTGTTTTTGCATGATTACTAGATTTAGTTTTAACTTGATTATTGTAATACTTAGTGCGTACCTACTTATTGTTGTTAAAATTATCGGAATATGTTTTGGTGAGAATCGGTAAGGAGGTAGTTTTTTTTTTATCCAGAGTACCTGTAGCATAATATGTTTTGTATGATTCTATCTCTGTTGTTTCTCCAATAAAGTAAAAATAAAATAAAATAATTGATGACTTTACATCTGACTTTACGCTGACGACGCACAAATTGTCAGTGACAAACTCTCGCCGAATTAATCAATGCTGAAATACTTGAACTATAATATACATACCTAATTTAATAAACATTGTAAATTGAAAGAATAATCTACCTCTACACACATAGATATTATATCATCTACCGGTATGTCTTATTCTTATTTATTTGCTTTTATCTATTAGAATAAGTGAACCAATTTTGAATTATTTACAGTTCCAAAGCTAAACAAACTCAGATTTACGGTGACTTTTTGTTAATAGCTGGAAGATTAGATACATAATATAAAAAATATACTTGAAGTTAATTAACTACTCGTATTACACGGATTTATGCACAGGTTGCACTGATATTTAGCATTATAGGAGCGTGCAGGAGATAAGGACTAGCCAATATAAGTGTGGAAAATGTCAAGCAAAAAGGGCTAATAATTAATCGTAAAACAAATTCTCCTTTAGCCATCATAAGTAGCTGTAGCTGTTCTAATCTTCTGGGTCAATGATTGTTATGAAAGTTGGTTTAATAAAGTGTATAAGTTGACGTTTTTGGTTTGGTGTACATGTCGGTATGTATATCTACTGCCTGCTACTGTAGTATAAGAAGTATAGCAAATAAATGATGTTAGTCACTGCCTCGATTTTGTCGTGCCTCGCTTCGCTCGTGTTTTAAGTTCTCCGCCACTCGTTGGGAATTGCCTACTTTCTGCAATTGTATCCTAAATAACTATTTTCCTAAGCTATTTTCGCACTGCAAATGACGGGAAATAAAAAAAAACTTCAACCATTCTATCTTATTTACTTAATTTTTGTTAAATCGACTTTATAGATTAATTAAAATATGTTTACATAAACAATTATTGAATAATGAATACTTACATAACGGACCATAAATGAAATTTACAGTTATTATTAAATTTTAATATTTCAACATTATTTAATTTGGCTGTATTCGAAAAAGTTCCCGGGTCCATTCTAAGGTTCTAATTAGTGAAAAAAAAGAAAATTCAAAATAGCGGGAGTTTGTTTTGCTTTTGCACGGAGTTCTTGAAAATTGAAAGAAATAAAAGAGTTAATCACTATTTAAACGACTTTTTATCTGTGAGAATGTGTGACTTTGGTGAATTAAGTGATGCAGAAATGATGACGCCGCCAGGAATAAAACAGGCGGCAATAGAAGTGAGCAGTAATTTGCTACATTTAAAATAGAAAAATTAATTTATTGTCTGTTACCTATGTAAGTATTCATTATTTATTAATTGTTTATGTTTGAGCTCGTAGAAAAAGTAATGTATGCAACTATTCATAATCAGCCATTGAGATTATCGCTTCGCCTCATGTCATAAACTCGCACTCGTGTCTCAATGGCCCTTATTATAATACAGTTGCATAAAATACTATACATACGTACTTAGAGAATCAAAGGTAATTAGTTTTTCCAACATGAACCGTGAGGAGGTAATTTTTGAGGCACAGAGACACCCGATGGAGCCCTTAAAAGCAATAGCCGTGTCAGCAGCATAGGAGAAGACGTGTCCGCAGGCAAGATTCAAGCCAGTAAGGTCACTCATGTAAATGAAGAATAGAGAAGAACCGAGAACACTTCCCTGCGGGACACCGTAAGATACGGTAGCCTCACGATTCTCAACATTACCGTTTCACTTTTTGAGTCCGCCCGTGCAAGTAATCACTCACGAAATCCAGTGCAGGCACAGCCCCTCATTCCAATTCGCTCATGCTTACGCACAAAACGACCCCTTGCATATTATTTGGAGAATTTCTAATTACTGAACACTGATCTTTTTTTGTGTCAGTTTTGATTTTCTTCTAAAAACGGCGAAGCGCAACACAAAAATTTGAATTTCGAGAGTATTTCAAAAACATTCAAGAATGCATGTTCCGATATTTTTAACTACTTAGGACACTCCAAAATATCTGATATCAACTGTACTATTCAAATTTCAAAGATCAAATGATTAATTCAGTAAATAGGCCGCAATGGGCACGTCATTTTTTTTAAACTATCTACCAGCGCCTTCAAGACCATCATTGCCCCAAGAAACTTGGTAAAAAGTATTTTTTTCAAAATAAAATAATTACAAATAAAATATTTAATAACTACAGTATAAAATCGAAGAAAAAAAATTACATGAAAAGAACAATAATAATACAGGGATGTATGGGGGTATTGGGGTCCCTTAGTTAGAAAACTAAAACTAAACATGTAACTATATATACGTTCAGTGGAAATGTAAAATGCTTAGACAGTCATAAATTAAAAAAAAAAATATTCTGAAATATACATTTTAGGTCAAGTAATCATTAAGCTTTTGGATTCCAAAGGCAAACTCACGCTAGTATTATATATTTAGAATCTGTTTAAGTATAGCTTACTACAACTCTGACTATCCACAGGTAAACCCAGTCATATAAACAAACAGACAGTTTACACCTTTGTAATAATGTTAGTTTAAATGAAACTACATAGTTTTATTTATGATCGTTTTATTTTTTCACAGTAAAGAAATAATTTGAGTATTAAAAATACATCCTTTTTTGTTTGCCCCAAGAAATGCATTGACTACACAAAATAAGGATTCACCTTTCTGTCCTCGTAATGAAGAACGCAGTAATCGCGAAATAACGCTTTCGAGAGCGTGAAAATTAATAAATTACTGCACTGACTATGTATAAATATAAATTCACTTTCGGTTTTTTGGTATGAAAATAGTTCTGAATTTTAAGCAGCACAACATGGGAAGTTACTGCACTTTAAACTAGAAAGTGCTAATATGTAACTGCGTTTTGTTAATATCTTTTATTGCGTTCTTCGTTACCTACGATGGCAATTTTGCCATACATCACGACATACAAATATGGCATTAGGATGTCGTAATTAAAATCCTGGTCACATCACCTCATTTGCGCCACAAAATCCTGGTCACATCGCCTTATTTGCGTACAAAATCCTAGTCACATCACCTTATTTGCGCCACACGTTCTCAACGATCCAAGGAAGGTAGGCCCTAACGTCGGTATAGATGCCTGGCAGGCCTGAGCCGCAGCCAGGCCCGAACGAGACCACGCCGCGGACGATGTATGTGCAGTGCAGGTCACGGGCCAGTGCCATCAGGGGGCCTCCGCTGTCGCCCTGGAAGCGAAAACGTTAAACATATTGAAATGGTACCCTTTGATTATGATGAAAAACATTATCAACTTATCAACTAACTAACTAACTTATTATTATTAACTTGTTTTTCGATATGGTTTCACGGGATACCCGTAAAAGTAACAAATTTGGAGTTTAAATAAAAAATACAAAAAGACTCCAAAAAACCAATCATAATTATCAACTTAGCCTATAACTGGTCTAAATTAAATCGCATAACGTAACGTTCCCAATTGAAATTGGCGTTAGGTTATTTTGCATAATTATTAATCCGCATAATATTAAAAAGCATAACTAAATATGAATAGTTCTGAGCCTAGCCTAACCGCGTCGGTTTTTCCCTGTCCCAGCTAATTCACTCGCTTGATAAAATTATGCGAATTCACTCAATGAATAGCTCGACATCTGGAATAACATAATGGTTACTTTTTATCCCGACATTCAGGATCCCCGGATATCCCGTCACGGATCGGGTTTAAAATCTTGAAATCTCAACCGCTGGGCTTAGAGTCATGAGGGAAAGTTGATTTAAGTGCAACGTCAATGAATATCATAATATAATTTTTGTGAATTCCCACGAGAATTTTGTAAAATCCCAGAATTTCTATTCAACTGCTGGATCCAACGGATTTATGTGCGAAGCCGCGATAGGTACGTAACTACAAAAATTTGTCTCCTGGCCGATCCACGCGTTGGCGGGCAAATTCAAATATCCTGGCAGGCCAATTTGTGGCCCGCGGGCCTGGTATTAGCCAGCTTTGCATTAGTAGACATAATTTTGTAGATTTAAAACAGGGTCACGCCGTTTAATCACCTAGTCAGATTTCAGAATTGTGTTTTGTTATGTATGTTAGTCTATGCCTGAAATAAATGGTGTTATTATTATAAATGTACTCACGCGGCATGAGTCAGCTCTGTCCTCATTTACGGTGCCTGCGCACAGCATGGAGTCTTTTAGAAATACTTTTTTGACATTATCGGGAAAGCGCGACTTGCAGTCCGTCTCATAATCCAACTCTGCGATGTACACCTGCAAAATTGAGCACCACATATCAATAATGTTTTGAACTTTCGTGATTTTTAGGCGAAACATAACTACAACTACAATCGGGACTGTAATGCTAACAACGAGTAGGTAATAATTAAATAATTGATTGAATCAGGCGTTACTTTGCGGAGGTCCTAATCAATGAACTAAAATAACACATTATTTTAGTTTAGACTATCGCGGTCATTACTAATTTTATGAATTAATTCGGGTTTTGTTCCGCGTACCTCGATTTTAGCGAAGCTCGATATTTCGTCACAGTTGCATGCGCCATGATCACGAGACGACGACTAGTCAAATTTAATTCATAGAACTAAAAATATTTCTTTGCTCACCCGCGACCTTTATGATAGCTACGTTTATGCAAGATATGCGTGTTCATGCAGTTTCCCCACCCTCACACAAACCCATCTATCACCACCACCACACTACATTGACGCGTTTTGTTTATTGAGTAATAATAAATTAACTCTCCAGTCTCCAGTACAGTAAAGTAGTACTTATACATTAAGTTAGCATAGTTAAGGGTGATTATTTGAGCATTGGGAAGCCGTGGTGGCCTAGTGGTTTGACCCATCGCCTCTCAAGCAGAGGGTCGTGGTTCAAACCCCGGCTCGCACCTCTGAGTTTTTCGAAATTCATGTGCGGAGTTACATTTGAAATTTAACCACGAGCTTTGCGGTGAAGGAAACATCGTGAGGAAACTGCACAAACTGCGAAGCAATTCAATGGTGTGTGTGAGTTCCCAATCCGCACTGGGCCCGCGTGGGAACTATGCCCAAACCTCTCATTCTGAGGGGAGGCCTGTGCCCTGCAGTGGGACGTATATAGGCTGGGATGATGATGATGATTTGAGCATTTGTTCGGTATGATTTTGGTGTGCATGTTTTTGTTGACAGAAGATTCTGTTATAGGTAGTTTCCAGGTTATCCAGTAGAAGTAAATGGCTTTTGGCCACATGTGCGCTTATGGATTAGTCGCGGTAGTTCCTTTAGCTGTTTCTTTAAAGGAGCTATAATTGCGTTTTTTTTTCGCAATAGATAGTTCCCAAAGGCATTTATTTCATGTATTTCAGAAATTAGACTGGAAAACCAAGGGAGTGAGAGTAGGTGCCATTTACCTGAGTCATTTGAGATTCGCAGATGATATTGTTGTACTTGCAGAAACATCTAGAGAACTTGAAAAAATGATACATTCGCTGCTTCTAGAAAGTGCCAGAGTTGGACTAGAGATGAATGCTTCCAAGACAAAAATAATTACGAATAGTCAAAGATTTCCTATAAGTTCAAATGGTCAAAACATAGAATACGTAGACAAATACATATACCTGGGTAAACAGGTATCTTTCAGTACAACAAATAATATAGAAGAAGTGGAAAGAAGATGTAAAATAACTTGGAATAAATTCTGGTCCTTAAAGGAGATTTTAAAAGGAGATTATACATTAAATATTAAAAAAACTGTAATTGATACCTGTCTTCTGCCTACCTTATTGTATGGTTGTCAGACATGGCTTACACACATCAAGTTAAAGAAAAAATAGAGACAACACAGAGATCAATGGAAAGAAGTATACTAAAAATCAGGAAAATATATAAAATAAGGTCAGAAATTATAAGGAAAAAAACGAAACTAACTGATGCCTTAACACAGGCTTTAAAAGTGAAATGGCAATGGGCTGGTCATATTTCGAGATTCCAAGACAATAGATGGACCATAAAAGCAACGAGTTGGAAGGGGCCATTAGGAAAAATAAATGTCGCAGACCAACAAACGGTGGCTGATGATATTGTTGAAAAGCGGGGCGTGACTGGATGACCCTCGCCAGAAATAGAGAATTGTGGAAAGAGAAAGAGGAGGCCTTCACCCAAACGGGATCCGCATCACAGAAAGATAACTAACCCTACTAACATTAGATTAATAAGTAAAAGTAATAACACGACTACTAATAGTACTTGAATTGTAAAATGTTTGATGTGGAAATAAAAAGGCTTATTATTTATTATTTAGTTCCCAAAGGCGTCGCCAGCTGGTGGCCCATGAGGGGGCAAGTTGATATGGAGAATGAGAAAAGTATGAATTGTAGGTATTTATTGGAATTGGTAATTACACCTACAGTCACGATCGTTAATTTGGACCCACTTAAGATCGAATATCTGTCATTTCACTATTTCACAAAAGTGCTTTTTTGTTTTGGCAAGTAAGTGCATAATAATAATAGTTGTAAAATTAATTATGTCTACGTACCTAATAAATTTACATTTACGTTTTTAAAGTCACACAATAAATTAGTTTTCTAGTTCACATATTATCTATTTATTTATGTAGTCTTATGTAGTAAATAACGATCCGAGGGTTGCCGACGGTGCTGGCTGAAAAGACAGCGCTGGGGTGTTTTTAACGCTTCAGCCTTATGCTGAGCCAGTGTCCGATTCACAACCGAAATGACACATACCTTTGTGTTGTTTATTTGTACCTAATCATATTGTTGTCTTGTGTTGTGATTGTGAATAAATGTATTTTCTTTCTTATTTTGTATGGCAATTCAAAGCACTTTTTCACGAAATGGGTCCCAAATTAACGATCGTGACCGTACAGGAATGATCGATCAAGCAAGTCAAGTCAAAGACTTTGGACTGGTTTGTTTATTGGTTGCTTTACATTTGCCAACTTTTTAGAATCTCTAGGGAGGGGGAGGGCAGCCGCCCTCCCTTCTCCCCCCTGGCGACGCTCATGCTAGTTTCTTCACAAGAGATTAGCAAGAGATGAAGGAAGAACTGCGTTTATTTTTGCCCTTGTTCCTTTGCAAGAACTGAAAGTGCTTGCTACTGCGAAGGAATGCAATAGTTCTTTCGTAGGAACAGCGAAAGGAACTAAGTACCGCGAATAATACCAGTAATTATAGCTCGCATATCAAATTCTATTCCTACTCAGCAGTGGGACAGTATAGTGGGGTTCACCTTCAAAAGCTCTTCAGAAGACGTTGCTGATAGGGTTCCCCCCCACCCCGCCAGAATCCTGTTGGAGTCCATCACCTCCAACCCTGATGTAGGCAAGCATGCTGGCCGTATGAATTCACTCAACGTCACTCTGGAAACAGTAAAAGATGTTTAAGACTCATCATTAATGCACTAGCAGATGATCAGGCTGATGATTAATCATTATAGCTATATGATTGATTCAAACATTTGCTAAGATCTGTATGGACCAGGAGCCAACGACAGCCAGACTTTGTTAATGTATAAACGTTGAAAGTTTTTTTTACATATGGTAACACAGGTAAGAACGATCCCAACTATGAAATTTAGATATTCGTGGCTATGTTAGGTAGCACGTATTAAACAAGTACAAATTTCACCTCAATTCGGTTACAGTATATAACTCAATTAATTTTAGTTTAGAGAACTACTTCTTATATGTGTTGACAATATTTATTTATCTGAGTTGGAATATTTTTATAAATTCTGTTGCCAAACACTTTGCAGGGTTGCACACCCCTGTAAGACACCCTTAAATTATGTTTGAATAGACGCTTGACAATAGTAGATTGATAAACAAGGGTTGTGATTGATCATTTACACTCGAGTTGAACACTAATTTTCATCACAAATGAGAGGAAATAAAGAAAAACCGTTATAAATGTAAACAGAGCGGAGAAAATTTATCGCGCCAAACGGTTTTTTTTAATTGACTTCGCGCTCTTTGGCTTTGGCACATTCAGCCAGCACTGGCCAGCAGCATCATGCCAGCATGGACGTTTGGAGGTAAGTATTACGCAATACAATCTCCTTGTTTACCAGTTCGTGAATACAAAGGAGCACCATTCGATTTTTAAATTTACTTACATCCCTAAAGATGTAAATCGAATTTATAACACGGCTTTCAACTTTCAGAGCTTAAGTGATGAAAAATTTAATGGCAAAGCTTTTTATAACCAAATAGGTAGAGTACCTTATTATGCGACTCACAACTAAAATAACGGGCTCGCTTCACCCTAAAACAGCGACTTAGATTATTACTGACCTCCTGTGGAGTTCTAGCAGCGCTATGTCGTGCGGTTTTTTGTCCTTTTCGTAAAACTTGTGGGCGATTACGTTGACGATATTGTACAGGAAGCCATCCCGGGCCCGAGTCTTGTTGTTCACCCCCAACAGAGCGTAACGGATCGCTCCGCTGCAAACACATAATTTTGTACCTTATTCCCGGTACATTTATAACTGTCTTACATACCCACACTGCAAAGGGCCAAATATCTCCTATTTAGGAGCGTTTATACCTTCTGAGCTGGCAACGTTGCATTGTTGATAGTTTTTCTTGATTATTCCATAAAAATTGAATGAAAATTAAAAATGTCTGATAGAACACTTCTTAATATATAAGTTAATGTGTCTACTCCAATGATTATTCGTGATAGGCTTTTATATTATTTAAAAACGAATTAATATCGGATCGGATAATGTGAAAACGCTCTGAGGTCTCAATCACAATGGAGAGCGGAATATGACCCTGTGACACATGATGACGTGACACCAACGCCACATTGGTGACATTATTGACATGTTTACTCCGCAACACCATTATATAGCAATTTATACATTTTTTATTTTGAAAATACTCGACAATCCGAATTTTCCGACTACAAGTTGTCAACTCGGATCGACAATTTTTTTACGCTCTTCAAATTGATGTGCATTTTCGAGTCTACTGTAGACCGGTACGAAATTATTAATATAGACGGTACAATTGATTGCAACCACAAAACGCGCGAGCCGAGCGAGCGAAGCGAGCGCGCCGCCATTACGGCCGGCCAAGCCAGGACCTTATTTATTTCGGATGGGATTTATTTATATGGCCCTTACCAGTGCTGGTTATGTACGGGGAACAAGGGAATTTTGTTTATATTATTACCAGGGATCACTAATTAGTTTCTTAAGATCATAAGATTAAGAAGGTCCGATTTTTTTTTATAAAATAATTAACATCGCGGCCCGTTTCTACTTGAGTTTATTAATTAGGCAAACTTAGGCTGTTTCACCATCCATTTATTAGCGTTAACTGCTGGCGGTTAGGTGTGATGCCGTCTCTATTTGTTTTGTTCGAATAGACGGAGACGGCATCACATTCAACCGTCGGTTAACGCTAATCAATGGATGGTGAAACAGCCCCTAAGTTTGCCTAATTAATAAACTCTTCCAATTAACTTTTGAGCAGTCGAAAATGTGAAATAGACATAAAGATGCAGTATGCAATAATAATAATAATAATAATCCATTTATTTCAAACACAATGTCCATAGATGGTTAGTAATATTAAATCTTACAACTGCAATGAAAACAATGAATAGTTAACAATTTATAATGTAACTAGCTTTTGCCCGCAGCTTCGCTCGCGTTAAATTTGGAGTAACATACATTTACTTTCTGCGATCCTTTTTTCGTGTTTTGATTAATTTTCGGAGGATTACATGGAAATTGTATCAACCTACATACGTAATTAATTATGATTCTTACCAGCTTTGAAACCCTGCTTCACTGATTCAGGGTTGAAATTTTAGAAAACGTTAAAGTACTGCGCGTTTCTTTTGCCCGCGACTTCATACACCATATAGGATTATATCCTGAGAAATTGTAAAGTAGTGCACCCTAGTGCACCTCTGCATTACTTTAGGTCCATCTATGCAAAATTTGAACGATTGTGTTGCTCTGAAAATGAGCTCTTTTTGAGTTCGAAATGCGTCAGTGTAAAGTGGTGGTGGTGATAGATGGATTTGTGTGATTTGTGTGTTCTTACAGTGTGGAGGTGGAGGAACTGCATGAACACACATTGCATGGGCACAAAAGTAGCTATTATAAAGGTCGTGGGTGGGCAAAGTAATTGTGTCAGTTCGTTGAACGTTCGTGTAAAATTTCGTATCTATGCTATCAGCCCTTGAGGAGTTCCGTCATCAGCAGACGACCCTGGCTGCAGCATCAGGCGGTGTACATAATATAAACGCATTGTCATTGAAATTTAACAATCATGTAAAATCTTTTGCGTGCGCCAATAACTTTTGAGGAGTTCCCTTCTACGGAGACGATCCTCGCCAGGATGAGCAGGATGTCACTGCTAAATAATTGTTACCAGATTTACATCAGTTTGCCAAATCTCCAGTCCCCAGTTTTATTGGATTAGCTTATGCGTTTTCTGATTCAGTTGGTATATAAAATTCTCTTTATTCGTTTTATCCCGTGGGATATTCGGAAAATCTTTGAAACAGTTTTTACCTATTAGTATTATCTACCTGCATGCCAAATTTGAAGTCCTTAATATTTATAATTACGGAGTTAGGGGCACTTTGAAGCGAAAATATAAATCCCATTTTATTCCCTATCCCATAGGAATTTTGATAAATCCTGAAAATTTATTTTAGCTGTTAATATTACCTACTTGCTCGCCAAATTTGAACTCTCTAATAATTATAGTTACGGTAAAAGGGTCAATAATTGAAAGTGAAAATACAAATCCTTTTTATTCACCAGCCCGTGGGAATTTCGTAAAATCCTGAAAGTCGTTTTTAGCTGTTAGCATTCTCCATAGAATATGTGAAGAGCATGATAAAGTGTTTAAACAAACAAAGGTTGCTCTTATCTATCTTATTGAACAAGTACAGAATGTTCCTCTGTATTTATAGGAGTGGTGTTGGGAACTACTTCTTGGTGCAAAATTTTCTGTTAGCTAAGTTCCTGAAATTGTATAAGTACCTAAGTAGTCAAATGAATTTGTGCGCTTTATGCATTTCTTTTATTTTCCCAGTCTCAGAAAGTTTGTTTTATGTAAATAGTGAGACAGGAGTACCTACGCTCACCCTCGCTTCGCTCGGTTAACGAATTATTAATGTTATGCACGCATGATGTGTTTAACTATAATTGGATAAACACTCTGTTATTACATTATGCCATAAGATTATATTGTAAGTTGGTAAACACGGCAAGTTGTATTGATTCATAATGTCTTACTAGTCAGGATGTGATAGCACGTGGGCCGCGGTCAGTATGAACTTGTCACTGATCAGGCTCCCACCGGCGACCCATTGCAGGGGCGGTATGCCAGTGTTATAGTCGTTCCGGCAGCCTAGGAGCGCCTGCAACCAACCAATGAGGGTTTTTCGACAAAAGAAATATCGCTAGATGGCGTAAGTATCGTGAGCTTCGTTTGACATTTCTGTCATGCTTGTGGTTACTGATTATCTAAATGAGCCAATCGCAAGCAAGACTGATGCATCAAACGGACCTCACGATAGTTACGCCATCTAGCGATATTTCACCATCATTGCGCGAACCATTTAAAAACATAAAACAAATACGACGACTACCAAAAATCATTTGCCTGTGAGGAGGGTTATTTACTTATAACGAGATAAAATATGGGTTTTATTACTGGAATTCCACACACGTCTGGTCGAAGTGTCGTTTAGACATGCGATTAGGCGATGAACGATACGACTGTGCGACATGCCATTTGTACGAACCTCATATAACCTAACTTACTTTTCTGATAGCAGTTCCTGTTCTAACGTAACCTAATTTTCTGGGAGCAGTTTATAATTGTGCAAGGTTCGCAATTCTAAGCTAACCTAATTTTTTTGGTAGCAGTTCATTATGTGCAAGGATCGCAGTTCTAACCTAACCTAACTTACTTTTCTGGTAGCAGTCCATTTTGTGCAAGGCTCGTAATTCTAAGCTAACCTACTTTTTTGGTAGCAGTTCCTTTTGTGCAAGGATCGCAGTTCTAACCTAACCCAACCTACTTTTCTGGTAGCAGTCCATTTTGTGCAAGGCTCGCAGTTCTAAGCTAACTTACTTTTTTGGTAGCTGTTCCTTTTGTGCAAGGATCGCAGTTCTAACCTAATTCACTTTTCTGGGAGCAGTTCCTATTGTGCCAGGGTCGCAGTTCTAACCTAACCCACTTTTCCTTTACAGCACAATTTAATTTCGCACCAAGCTACGAACATTACCATTGATAGGGAAAGTCTTACATTTGAATAGTCAAACAATGCTACGTTGCACATTGTCTCGCAATCAACTGTACCGACTTTACAAGCTGTGTTACCATGTGTGGGAACTCCTTAGGTTCTGCAGGGGTGCCGTCCGATATACGATCACCGAACTGGTTGATGCCGCAGCCGTCCGCCCGAACTAACTTGTCATCTTGCGACTCATCTGCCACACAGGGTGAAACGTAGCGACGATATTCGAGACATTCTGAAAAAAAAAATAGCTTTATTAGAAAAAAACTAGCCTGTTATCCGCGACTCTGTGTCTGCGTAGGATTTCTTTATCGCTATCCCGCGGGAACTACGCAATTTTCCGGGATAAAAATAAAAATGTCCTACCCCAGGACTCAAACTATCTGTACACCGAATTTCATTGAACAAACAAACAGACTTATAAACTCTAGGGATGGATCAAGTGGCCAATGAAATGGACATGGTGGGTTCCTTGTCACGCGGAGTATCGCTTGATGTTGTAAAGCGCTGGTTGTTTCGTGCGGAAATCACAGCATTAGACGCATGCGATCAACGGAATGAGTTGCCGCGTCTATATCCCGAAAACACAGCATTATTTATTGCGGCAAACGCGTACGTTATAGTACATTGTGTCTTAAGGGCGGTAAATAAGGAATTACGAACGAGAGTCTATTAGAAGCCCGAAGCCGAAGTCGGTTCGTAATTCTAGTACCGCCCGTGCGACATACAATGTTTTTCATCACATTTGCGAGTAAAATTGTATATTTGTAAAAGAAAAACTAATATTTTATCAAAAATTGCCGATACCGCTGATTGCGCTCATTAGAGGCAATCCGCAGCATGTGCATGGCGTGCGTGTGCAGCGCGCGCACGGAGCAGCAGCACGCCATGCAGTAACAAACTCATTGACCGACCGCGGGCTTCATGACATGAACATTAGTACGGGCAATGACTCATGCGACCGACCACGGGTTTCATGAGAAGCACATTAAGGTCGAGGGTTTTATTTGGGGGGTTGCAACCAAGGTAGCCTGCATGTTACGACACTGTTTACGAGCAAGTGTGATGAAAACCGTTAAACGCGTACGTTAAAACTATACACGGCAACTTTGTTTTATGCGTACAACGTTGCGTTTGTAAAGCGATTTAAGTGTTTTGCTATTAAGGCACTAGTCCCACCGCCGACGATGAGCGAGAAGCGAGTAGAGCGAGTAACTAGAAACGAGTGGGTGAGCAGCGAGAAGCGAGTGTTGTTTTGTAGCTGGCTGTAAGCGAGTGTTCAAGTGCGACGGGCGATTACTCGCTCCACTCGACTGGCTCGTGCGGGGCGGCCGCCAAGCTGACATCGCTGAGCGAGTATCTATAGCTCAGCGAGTTTTATAGCTCTTGTCGCTGCGACAAAAGATGTAAGAGCGAGTTCTCGCCGGCAGTGTGAACCGCCAGCGATCAACTATTAATATATGTGTCTCTTTTACTCACACAGGATCTTATATCTTTTGTTCGTTTCTTGAGCGAGAAAATAGTCGATAGCCAATCGTTTCCTCGCTGGCGGTGAGACAACTGCCTAACGCAGCGATTACATAAAACGTATCTATGGAGTGTAATAGTAATAGTATCCTCCAAGCAGGTGAATGCGTGTGAATAAAAAGAAATGGTTATCAGAAAAAAGAAGCACTTGCTGCTGCGTTCACTGCGTAAAACAATGTTTGAACACAACTAGCAAATTAAAAATCTAATGGCTAGCCTTGGACGAGATTTTTTATTTCGTCCATTATTCCTTCAAAACTTTATAAACTTTATAAATCTTTCAGCATCCATTCCGTGAAGCTGTGGAACGAGTTGCGTTTGCTCATTAGGGAGTCCCCGTCTGTGGCCTCGCTCAGGGATAGATTGAAGAAACTGTGGAAGTAGGTAATCTTATTCTTTTTATTTTTTATTTATCCATCCATCCATCCATCCATAGCAGCCCTTAATTCGTCCGTCTTCGGACATAGGCCTCCTCTCCATTTCTCCACGCCTGGCGATCGACAGCCATATGCATCCATCCTCCACCCGCCTGTCGGCAGATATCGTCCTTCCACCTCATTGGTGGTCTCCCTCTACTGCGAGTGTTTTCACGAGGTCTCCACTCCAGTGTTCGCCTCGCCCAACGACCGAGGTTCATCCTGGCAATGTGCCCTGCCCATCTCCACTTATTCCTCTCGATCTCTTCCACCACGTCCCGAACTTTAGTGACTCGTCTGATCCACTCATTCTTTTTCCGATGCATGACAGTTATCCCGAGCATTGACCTCTCCATTGCTCTCTGTACAACACGGAGTCAGACTTCTCTGTCAGTGTGGTGGTTTCCATTCCATAAGTGAAGACGGGCAAGACACACTGGTTGAAGATTTTGGTTTTAAGGTGCTGGCGAATCTTCCTTGACTTATTTTTTATTTATATGTATTGTTTATTTATAATTTTTGTTTATTTATATAATATATGTCATACTAATTGTTGTTTATTAAGGGGCTGTTTCACCATCCATTGATTAGTGTTAACCGACGGTTAAATGTGATGCCGTCTCCGTCTATTCGAACAAAACAAATAGAGACTCCATCACACCTAACCGTCAGTTAACACTAATCAATGGATGGTGAAACAGCCCCTAAGTGTTTTTATTTATATGTTATATACCTATTCCTTTCTTCTCACTGTGCATAAATTACTGTTCGCCTATCTTTAAGTTTTCCTTTCCTGTATAGGTTAACTTGAAAAGATCCCTTTTAGGGATAAGTTCGCCTTTGTACTCTTTTGTTTTGTTGTTTTCTTTTTGTATTATTTTTGTGTTTTATGTACAATAAAGTATTTACATACATATAAACTTCGACAAGTTCGGCTTACTTTTAAAAGCTATGTCGTCCGCCTTGCTTGTCACTGTGGGCAAGGGGGGGCACTGCTTGGGCTCGGGGGGAGGCTCCACGTCCTTGGTGTTGTCGCAACACAGAGCTGGCATCTCCCCGTTGTAGCGGCATGTCTGTGGGACAATACGGAATCTAGAGATGGTGCGTATTTACGTTACCAGGTTTTGATATCAGGTATTGGCTTGCAAGTATACCAACCAGGTACCGACCCGATATACTTGCAAGACTTGAAAGTTTTTTTCCTTAAAGTAGGTACCTATACTGTCCCTTCGAAGTATATACTACTACTACGTCGAACTCGAAAATTATATCTTATATTCATACACATAAGGTTCAGATTGTGCTTATACGTGAAATAAAATACTTTCAAAGTACCTATTTTACGTCTTGATTGGAATATTTTGAATCTTATCTGTATAACAACAAGGTTTAATTTAAACTTGCAAGGAAGCAAGTATTCGACTCGTTGCGTTGGACAGAAAAACTTTGAAAGTATTTTGATAAAAACTGGCTTCTGCACCTGGTATGAGAAGGTGGTACTTTTAAGCCCTGGTACGCGATTTAGCAAGTATAACCCATCCCTAACTGAATCTGGTCCTAGCATCACGACATAAAGTACAATACAGATAATGGCTTTCCATCATATTTTATCGGAAAAGTTCATATTTATCGTGCTCTCTAATCTTATGGACCAAGATCGCACGGCAGCCAGACCTTCGTTGTTATAATAATAAAGGCTGAAAGTTTTTTTAATATAGATCTATCTCAGGTAAAAACGACCCCAACTATGAAATTTGGATATATGCGCTTTGAAAAAAAAAACACCTATCAAACGTCATAAAATTTCACCTCAAATTCATCATAATCTACTATAAAACTAAAGAATGATGGGCAAATTGGCCCATATAACTTGTAGCATATAACCAATACAAATCTCATGTATACATCAGTCAACTATTTTACCGACACTTTGGGCGTCTCCTGCGTTACCAAAATTGTCTCGGCGTTACCAAAAAATCGTACTTCCAACAAGATATTTCACGGTTTAATAGGTTGAACTTAGTAGGGGGTTCGCAACAAGGTTTATGTGATGGTGGCTGCAAGACTGGCAAGATGATTAAGATTGGTTTTTGGAGTCTTTTTGTATTTTTTATTTCAACTCCAAATTTGTTACTTATTTGTTGTTGTTTGTTTCAGTTTGTATTTTCGTTGGCAAGGATTCTAACCTATATTTGTAACCTTTTATTGAAATAAATAGTATAGGTACATTATATATGATGATGGTTGAAATATAAAATAACCTTAGTTTCTCCAACAGTCAATTTTTTATAACTTTCTTGGGGGCGGGGGGTTCGCTGTCGTCTAGAAACTTTAACAGGGGTACGTGGAGCCATAAGTTTGAGAAACCCCGATGTACACCATCAAATTACAGAAAAAACATGTTTACTTACAAAATCTGCAATTGTTTGAAAAATGTTGCGGACAGATTAGTGCCGGTAAAAAAGTTGATTGGCCCACCACGTGAACAAAAACCCCGGAGAAGAGAGTTACTAGCCTTCAAATATACACACACACGTTTATTACTACACTAGCTGTGCCCCGCATGCGTTGCAATGCTATTTCCCGTATATCCGACTCACGCTTGACCGTTTTCTCCCAGCCTTCACAGTCTAGTCGTCATAAATCATAACGCATGTTTAGTACTAAACGGGCCTAACTCAAAATTGGCGTAAAATTAGTTATTGTACTAAAACGGCTTATATCTGAGAGCACTATCGGCTCTCTTTCTTAAACCAGCCTAAATCGGGTATTATAAAGAGATAGCACGACTTGGTGCGTTTTACTTTTAACAAAATTGCAAATTTCATTTGGTGCTAAAGCAGCTAACTTCAGTCATGTTCCGACTTACTTGCGAGCAAGAAGTTGGCTTTCGTGAGCCATTTGAAGATAGATCGTTATTGCAAGAAGGAAAACATGAGTATTTTGAATAACTTTTAAGCAAATAAAAGCATATTTGGATTAACTTCTTTTTAGCACAAAAATCAAATGCACGATGAAGTGATGTAATTCGGATTGCCTCGTTTTATTAAAAATAATCCTTGAATACTTGGTGTTGTTTTAAGACATGCATCATTTATTATTTTTATTATTTCGCTACATTTGTAATAAAGTGATATATGAACAATGTTTTTTTAAACCTTAGCAATATTATTAAATATATAATAACAAATCGGTTTATAAGAAAAAAGTGCAAGTAGACATTATATACAACGTTAGTAATTATAAAAAACATAGTATACAAAATTAAATCCTACCAAATAATTCAATGGAAACGAGAAGTGCTAATTACTTGAACTTTAAACTCGATTTACCAAAATTCACGATTTTTGAGTTAAGACCGTTTATTACTAAGCATGCGATAATAGCAACTACAGCAAATGTTGGGATCAATAAGCCTACACACGTTCTAATTCTATTCGTGATTGGGATATGGTACCCAACCATACATTTTTGCCCATCATTATTTTTACAATATTTTGTTCAGAATGACATTAGAAATCACTTCCTACATTGCCAGATACTTTGTAGAGGTGCCCAACAACTCTGAAATAAATTGAAAATACAAACTGAAATATAGATGCACAGAAAAACCAGAAAAATAAGACCATCACTGGGAATCGAACCCAATCAATCAATTTAGGTTTTACGGGATGACCGTAAAAGTAAAATATTTTAAATTGAAATAAAAAATACAAAAAGATTCCAAAAAACCAATCTTAACTCTGAAATATGTTTTAATAGACGCATACGATATGATTGTGGTCCTTACCATATCGCGACCCTGCAGCATCCCCTTCTGGGTCCCTCCGAAGAAGGCCCTGAGTTCTCCGACCTCCCACACGGGGTTACCCCTAGGGCAGCACACAATCCTGGTCTTATCCATCCATTTGCACATCTGGAAGTTCAAGGAATTGATAAGTTGCTGTTTCAACCAGCTCATTTTTCTGGACACTTTTTTTGAAAAATGACTGAATATTCTGATACAGTTTTAGTTATCTGGTAGAAATACAGGAACTAACAAATAATCGAAAACAACATCAAAATCTACACAATTCGTAAAAAATGAGACCAGAAAATCGAGGCGGATGAAAGGCTCAAATAATCGCCCACCAACTTAATCCAGAACTTAGCAAAGCTTGTACTCGTACCCATAGGTACAAGCTGAAGGTACAAGCTTTGCTTAATGAACTAAAAGAATTTCCTCGCTCACCCGCGACCTTATGATAGCTAAGCTTATGCAAAATATTCGTGTTCATGCAGTTCCTCCACCTCCACACTGTGAGAACACACACAAACCCACCCACTGCACTGCATGAACACGCATATTTTGCATAAGCTTAGCTATCGTAAGGTCGCGGGTGAGCAAGGAAATTCTTTTAGTTCATTGATATGGACCTCCGCAAAGCAACGCCTAATTCAATAATGCTTTGCTTAGTTTTGGTAATAACTAACTAGTCCCAAACCATTGTTAGGTACCTTGGGTTTTTTATAATTTTGTAGTTGTTTATACGCAAAAGGGCACTTATTGATGGTCTCGCAAGTGCCCACCGTTTTGCCCTCCGCCTCGCAAGCGTCCCCTGAAATAAAATAAAGAAAATCTGTTATAATTGCATTTTTAATACAATACGGCTTGTTTCGCCCACCTTACTTTTTGTTGACTGTTTGGATTGTCATCCAACTTTAGGTATATACCAAATTTCAAGCCAATCTGACCATTGGATTTGGGCCAAAATGAACTTGCAAGATTTGACCAAAAAACAAGAACAAACAGGGCAAGTTAAATAAAAGCTTTTAAAATTGAACCGACTACAAAAATGCATGAAAATATTTTTCTACCAGTCTGAAGTCGGTGCCTCAGCACGAGCCAGCAGGAGGGATTGAAGCCCGATATGTAGTGCGTAGGTGAGTTAGACGACTACAGGTCCACTCCTGATGGCTCGTGATGAGGCACATCATCATCATCATCATCTCAGCCTATATACGTCCCACTGCTGGGCACAGGCCTCCTCTCAGAACAAGAGGGCTGGGGCCATAGTTCCCACGCGGGCCCAGTGCGGATTGGGAACTTCACACGCACCATTGAATTGCTTCGCAGGTTTGTGCAGGTTTCCTCACGATGTTTTCCTTCACCGCAAGGCTCGTGGTAAATTTCAAATGTAATTCCGCACATGAATTTCGAAAAACTCAATGGTGCGAGCCGGGGTTTGAACCCACGACCCTCTGTTTGAGAGGCGATAGGTCAAACCACTAGGCCACCACGGATGAGGCACGTAAATCCATAATTCCCGCGGGAACAATTGAGGCCATTGTCATTTAGTATACAGGCATGGAATAACGTCATTGACTAGCAAGTGTGATGAAAAATAATGTAAATGACATTATCCTAGTTATTTATTTATTTAGCCGTGGTGGCCTAGTGGTTTGACCTATCGCCTCTCAAGCAGAGGGTCGTGGGTTCAAACCGCGGCTCGCACCTCTGTGTTTTTCAAAATTCATGTGCGGAGTTACATTTGAAGTTTACCACGAGCTTTGCGGTGAAGGAAAACATCGTGAGGAAACCTTCACAAATCTGCGAAGCAATTCAATGGTGTGTGTGAAGTTCCCAATCCGCACTGGGCCCGCGCGGGAACTATGGCCCAAGCCCTCTTGTTCTGAGAGGAGGCCTGTGCCCAGCAGTGGGACGTATATAGGCTGGATGATGATGATGATGATTTATTTATTTACTAGCTGTTGCCCGCGAATACGTCCGCGTAGAATTCGTTTTCCGCTATCCCGCGGGAACCATTATGTTCAATTTTACGGGATAAAAATCCCATGTCCTTCCCCGGGACTCAAACTATCTGTATACCTACCGAATTTTATTTTAATTGGTTCAGTGGCTTGGACGTGATGAAGTAACAAACAAACAAGCAGACTTAGAAACTTTCGCATTTATAATATTATTAGATTACAAATAAATGATTACATCATTACTGTTATGAAACCAATTGTACATAAACAAAAAACAAAAAAGACAATTCATTTCTTTTCTATCTTCTTTTGCCTTCGACTTCCTTTGCGACTTATTTTTCAACAGTGTTTATCAATAAAACACGTCAGGATCGCTTACCTTCTTTCTAATGCTAATAAACGATGACATACATACCTACAAATATTGCAAGTAAAAAAAAATTACACCGAGCGTCCACCTTCTGTCCTAAAATACAATACATTACGATACTATGACAATCTTTATTAAACACAAACACATAGTAACCAGAACATGAACACAGGCCTGCTTGTTATAAACAGCATGATATAAAAAGTTTGTCATGTTTCTTAAAATACCATTATTATTTACCAAAATAGGTGTGAAAATGTAAATAAAAATAAAAAAAGCAAAATTACCTATCTCCAACCCCCATATGTAGACGAAACAAGATAATGTCACAGCAATTTTTAATAACATTTTGATATAGAAGTTGCTTATTTCCACTTTATGCGTCAGTTATTTAAACTGGTTTGGATGCTACTGGCCGAGGCGCTATCGCGGTCGCTTGCTGCTTATATGTATATTTAGACGTAGCTATAGCCTCGTCATTTAGAACTGGTATTTCTGAAGATTTTTCCTTGTTTAAGTAACTTATAAACGACATAATTTGAAGCATGCTTCCTGCAGCAAAAATACGAGATTTGTTTGTTAATTCCTACAGTTTTTTTTATCGAAAGAAGGCAAGTGATCTCGATGTGACTTTTTATTGAAAAACACTTTTCAAAAATAAGGCATAGCAAATATTTTAAAGATTGTTTTTTGTTTATTTTTTGTAATGTTTTGGTTTTTCTAAGTTTTATTAAATGAAATTTTGTAGGTAGGGTTGACCCTACTAAAGCACATAAAAATCTCATAAATCTTTGTTTTGATAGATAGAAGTCTGAATTTTTTACAGTACTTACTAAATTTTATTGGGTTTCGTGTGATATTATACAGTTTTCTTTAGAAATCTGTAGTAAGTCATCAAAAAAAAAAAAGTAAAAAATGGGAAATGTTTCACTGTGTCCATAGTGGTGTACAGAATGAAACATTACATATTTAACAATGAAACGTGAAAACTAATTTATTCTGTTTCATAATTTTAAGACGTATTTATGTAATTGCACGAATATAATCAAAACAGTTTTAATTACTTTAACTTTAATTAGCCTCATTAAATGTCCCATGCGTAAATGTTTCACTGTTGACTACCCAAGGTATTTTATATTAACCTCGAATTTTTGCCTGCTAAATTGTGTCACTTTAACACGTGATCTAGTCCACGATAATCTACGAGATATGTTTAATGTTAGGAAAGTATCAAATATATTGAATTTATAACCATAATTTCATGAAAAATCTTCAAAAAATGCTAAAAATATTTACTTTTGTGCCAATAATACTGAAAAGGCTCCGTAGATACGTGTTCCTCCACGTTACGCCGATGCAAACTGGAGTACAGTAGGGGGTTTTTAAGGGTGTCCTTACGCAATATATGCACGATCTGGCAACGTGGCACGTTAGAAATATCGCAATGATTCACTGGTTACCTAAGTTTCATTGTTGGACACATGACCCTACTTATGCCAATTGCATGTAAACTTTAATATTACAACAATTACAGTATACAAGTTCGAAATTAGAAACTGCTTCAACTTTGCCCTCTGGCCCCAACATTGCCTGATTCGATTTAGAGTCGATAACTTAGCACTCTTATGGGTTTTAAACTTTTATCTACACGAGAATTATTATTGCGGGAGGGTAAACGTTTAAAAACCTAGAAGGATGCTAGTCATCGACTCTGAATCGAATCAGGCAATGTTGGGGCTAGAGGGCAAAGTTGAAGCAGTTTACGGTAATAAGAGTAATTAAGGTCGCATAAATACTATGTAGGTACAATTGTGATTGTGTTGTAGACATTCCCATGTTATTCTTGTAATGTTTACGTTGAGTTGTTGTTTACAATTTATAATATGTACCTAAAGTTTTCTTTCTTTCTTCTCTTATTTAAAAATTAGGAGTACATTATTTTAATTTTGAATTTTGAACTTTGGCTATTTTTTTTTTCAATAATACAATTCTATCTCAATGAAATAACTATCATTATCATAAGAATGTAACTAACATGATGTATATAGGGCCAAAGCCTGAAATAAACGTTTAATTCCACTAATAATTTATAAATGCTAAAGTTTGTAAGCCTGTTTGTTTGTTGTTTGTTACTTCATCACGTCTAAACCACTGATCCGATTTAGATGCAATTCGGTATACAGATAGTTTGAGTCCCGGAGAAGGACATAGGATAGTTTTTATCCCGGGAAATTGAATAGTTCCCGCGGGATAGCGGTAAACGAATTCTGCGCAGACGGAGTCGCGGATAACGCCTAGTTATTAATATTATATTATCCAGGATATTTTGTTATAATTAACAGAAGCCTTTCGTTTGACTTAGTGAACCTTTTTTTTTATTCGACTGGATGGCAAACGAGCAAGGTGGCTCTCCTGATGGTAAGAGATCACCATCGCCCATAAACATCTGTAACACCAGGCGTATTGCCAATGCGTTGCCAACCTAGAGGCTTAAGAAGGGATGCCTCAAGTGCCAGTAATTTCACCGGCTGTCTTATTCTTCACCACGAAACACAACAGTGTAAGCACTGCTGCTTCACGGCAGGATTAGCGAGCATGATGGTGGTAGCAATCCGGGCGGACCATGCACAAGGTCCTACCACCTGCCGACGGTCCTACCACCTAGACCAGGCTCTCAGAACATGAGGCGTGAGCCGTAGTTCCCACGCGGGCCCAGTGCGGATTGGGAACTTCAAACGCCATTGAATTGCTTCACATGTTTGTGCAGTTTTCTGCGGTCTTTTAAGTATGGAATACTAAAAAAACCAGCCAAGAGCGTGTCGGACATGCCCAAGATTTTCCGTGGCCATTACGATAAAATGAAGTAATATTTTTCTTTGAATTTTGTATTTGGTTAGGAATCTTCCAAGTTTATACTCTTAGGAGCTGTATCACCATCCATTGATTAGTGTTAACTGACGGTTAAATGTGATGCCGTCTCTATTTGTTTTGTTCGAATAGACGGAGACGGCATCACATTTAACCGTCAGTTAAAGCTAATCAATGGATGGTGAAACAGCCCCTTAAACTACTAATAATTCTCAAGCAAACTTAGCCGTTATAGTTTTCCTCGTAAGTTTGATACACTTACTACCATCATGATTTTTTTCAAAATTTAAAACCAACAGTTTAGCTTTTAGAGGAGGAGACACTCGATTTTTATGAAAATTTGCTTTGTAAAGTTGAATATTTCGCAAACAGACAACTAGATCGAAAAATCGTCTTACAACCTCGCAATGATTTAAAAGACCTTTCCAACGATACGATACCCCTTACTATAGAGTTAGACGAGAAAAAAAAAATCACCCCTACTTTACGTCTATGGGAGGTAGACTATAAAAACAAAATCTTTAAAAAAAAATTGTTACAATTTTGCCGGCATAGTTGCTACAATATATCCGTGCAAAATTACAGCTTTTCAGCACTGGTAGCTTCTGAGCAAAGCCGTGGATGGATAGACGGACCGACAGACAGACATAGCGAAACTATAAGGGTTCCGTTTTTGCCCTGTTGTCAAATGTATTGTAAAGACAGGCTTTAAGGAACCCTAGTATAAGTACTACATCCTAAGAACCCTCTTTTATATCACTACATGGTTTTCATTTCTCTATCGAAGTGTCATATTTCAGTACAGGCGCGCACGGAAGTGCTTTCTTAGCGAAGTACCGTCGAGGAGTAAAGTGGTCATTGAGTTGGTTTAAATAAAACTGTTTGAGAGTTGGCTGTTTCTATTTGTTTTATAAGTCTTTTATTGACATCTAAGCTAGACCGTAGATAGTTTTAAATAAGATAGTTTTTGCAGGTGGTAGGACCTTGTGCTAGGTCCGCCCGGATTGCTACCACCATCTTGCTCGCTAATCCTGCCGTGAAGCAGCAGTGCTTGCACTGTTGTGTTTCGGCGTGGAGAGTAAGATAGCCGGTGAAATTACTGGCACTTGAGGTATCCCATCTTAGACCTCTAGGTTGGCAACGCATCTGCATTACCCCTGGTGTTGTAGATGTTTATGGGCGGTGGTGATCTCTTACCATCAGGAGACCCACATGTTCGTTTGCCATTCAGTCTAATAAAAAAAAAAAAAAAAAAGTTATTGAGTCTTGCGTTACTTTGCGGAGGTCCATATCAATTAATTATAAAGAATTACTTTGCTCACCCGTGACCATATGATCTACGACTGTGTAACAAATGTGTGTTCATGCACCCCCTCCACCTTCACACTGTAAGAACACACAAAAATCACGCAAACCCTATCACCACCAGCAAACGACGCCGTATAGTTTCGAACTCAACCAGAGTTTATCGTCAGAACATCACAACTGTTCATGCTACTAGATGTTAGATGTTCCAACCTGGTAAATTATTCAGTTTTTTCGACTGTACACTTATATAAAGAAGTAAAAACAATTTCATTGTCAAATATTAAGATAAATATCATGAATATAAAAGCGAACTTATCCCTTTTCGCAATTAGTTCGGCTATTTTTATTCCCGATTAAAAGAACCATGTTTTCAGATTTACCATGCCTAACTGCCCACTCTAATCTGTTATTTATAATATTTTCCATTTATTTGAAAGCGGCTCACGTGCTCTGTCGCAAATTGAATTAAAATTTATATAGGGGAAGTTTTTAATCATTATAATTTATTTATAAAGTTCGACGGCATTACGATGTAGCCCGGGGTTGGCTATCTCTCTATCTATATCAGCCCTTATAGCGCCCGTCTTCTGTCTCTTTTCTCTCTCTACTTTTCCAGTCTTGCCTATCCACTGCCACTCGCATCCAGTTTACGCCAGCTTGTTGCCGGATATCGTCTGTCCATCTTTTTGGTGGTCGTCCTCTACCGCGGGTGTTAGCACGGGGTCTCCACTCCAGGACTCTCCTCGCCCAACGACTGTGGTCCATTATAGCAACATGTTCTGCCCATTTCCTCTTTCTGCGTTCTATTTCTATTATTACGTCATTCACTTTAGTCATCTGTCTGATCAACTCGTTTCTTCTTCTCTTTAGGTCCAGAGGGTCCGAGCATTATTCGCTCCATTGCTCTTTGTGCGACACGGAGTTTCTCAGCAGACCTTTCTGTAAAAGGTGGTGGTGGTTGTGGGGTTTTTTTATAAGTATTTTAATTTTTATTTGTTAATACCTACATAAGACGGATTTTTGCTAGCTTTTAACCCAATTCTCCTTCTATGTATGATAGAAAAAATAAAAAGCGAGGGTCCCCCTCTTATTCATTACATTAGCCAATGAAAATTTACAGCATTACAGTTCATATCAATCCACTGTAAATTTAAACACATACAAATAATATTATGTAATAACAATACCATATACTTAATCACAATCAGGTACCTAATAATAAAATAATTAATTGATTAATATCTAATTTATCACCTAAGAATCTATCATATCGTAAAGAAATAATCAATCCACATTTGGTTCGTTATAATTTTATTTTACTAAGAAATATTTTGTTTACATTATAAAATGAATTTAAAAAAACATAATATAGACAATTGATGCATGCTTATATTATTCCTGTTATTATTTAAATTGTATTTAGGTAGGTACTTAATTTCATTTTGTTTTCTTTTTTTTATCATTCAATGATTGTAAACTAGTTCCATGTAACCAATATGTAATTATACCTTAAATACTGCGTTTAAGATAGTTGTAATTGTATATTTTGTTATTAGAAGCTTATTTATTGTAAAATAACGTTAATAAAGTAAGAAACTTAATTCTTCTCTTTTGTCCATATAGATGTTAATCTTATTAAAATCAATGAGTTGAGAAAAATACCTACGGTTGTCCTAGAACCAGCAAAGGACCTCAGAGGGTGGTTATATCCCCCATGAACCCCCCCCCCATCCGCCGTTGGGAAAGAGATTTCTAACGCTAAAGCTGCGGGCGCGAACTAGTACATAATATTCAGTTTCATGGCAGCCTACGCATAGCAAATAAGGCAAACTTTTTTTGATATAAAAAGGGGTTGTTTTGATATCAGCGTCATTCCAAGCTCGACGCCGCGTCCGCCATCTTGTGTGATCGCCACAGATAATCGAAAATGTTTAAAATCACGGCCATAGTGTCTTTGATGCTTATTGGTAAGTTTTTTTTAAATATACTTGTATTTGGATGGTAGGATCTTGTACCTGGTTTTACAATACGAAGGAACCGTCTTATTAAGAGTCATCATCCCAGCTTATATACGTCCCACTGCTGAGCACAGGCCTCCTCTCAGAACAAGAGGGCTTGTTAAGAGTGCGTAGAGTTATTTCATTAATTAATTGCATTCAGTCAATCTCTTGCTGTATCATTACTAGTAAAGCTTTAGTTTTTAAATTAATATTAAGTAAAATATTTGAGGTTTATTCTATAAATCATACACTGTAGAAACACGATTACTTGTAGTTCGTTTGATAGAAAATAAGTTTTTGTTAAAAAACATTTTTAATACAAGATTTTTTTGCTGACTGTACTTTTTGTTGACTGTACTTGCATTGCCATCTAAACTACATATCCGTACTAAATTTCAAGTCGGTGCTACTAACCATTGAGGAGTTCCCCCTGCGGAGACGACCTGGCAGGACCATCAAGGTGTCACCACCATTTATTGTATCGGCACTATTCGGCAATAAATTTACATAAGTATGCCAAATTTCAAGTCTATCGTACCACTGGAAGTGGGTCAAATTTAGCTTCCAAGATTTGACCCAAACAAATAAATAAATATAAGTTAATAAACAAATAAGGCAAGCTATAGCTTCACTAGAAAAGCTTGTAAAAAACCCACAGTCGTCTCTAAAAACAAAATAATCCCTTAGTGCGACGTAAATATTGCGCGGTAGGTCATGAGTTTTTGAGTGAATGAATGTTATGTTTTTGACCGACTTCAAAAAAAGGAGGAGGTTATCAATTCGGTTGTATTTTTTTTTTTATGTTTGTTACCTCAGAACTCCGTCATTTATGAACCGATTTGAAATTTTTTTTTAGTTCGTCTAGGAATGCTTTCAATTAGGTCCCATAAGCAGCAAATTAGGATCTGATGATTGGATCTAAAGGGAATCGAGGGAACTCTTCAAATATTGTAGGGACACCTATGGTAATTTGGATATATTTAGCAGTAACTCGTGCATTTGCTCTTGCAAATCATAATTTGGTGAAGTGGAACTGATGATGAAGACCAGATTTGACCAACGGAACAACTACTCAATAACAAGTATTTCACGGGTTAAATTTAAATTATCATAATTAATATACTTACCTAGATAAGCGACTAAGAAGAAGCTTTAAGTTAATGATTCTTTCGAACTGATCTGATGCTGAAGCCAGAAGGTAGGCAACGGAACTCTGATATAAAACAACGTAACTAAGTCGTGTTTGGGCTTAATGGAATTGTTGTGAGATGTACTTTGGCTACGAATCACTAAAAAGTGAGAAATAAAGTTTTTTTTTAACAAAAACGTTAAACCGACTCCAAAAAAATTAAAAAATAACAAAAAATGGAACCGACTACAAAACCCTTGAAAATATTTTCCAAGGTAAGTACGTACTAGCTCGAAGTCGGTGACTCAGCACGACCCAGCAAGAGGGATTGAAAGTATTGAAACCCATAGTATGTAGGTGAGGTAGACGACTATTGTCCCACTCCTGCTGGCTCGTGCTGAGGCACCGACTTCGAGCTAGTAAGTACTTACCTAGAAAAATATTTTCAAGGGTTTTGTAGTCGGTTACATTTTTTGTTATTTTTTTATTTTTTGGAGTCGGTTTTACTTGTTTGTTAAATTTTTTCTTTTTATATGTTTTTTCCTTTCGAACGAGATGTTATCCCTAGAAACATGAAAATTCGTTTGGAGGTAGCTCTACATAGCACAATCAATACGAAAAGTCTGAAAACCATACTTACTATTATTAACGTTTGTCTATGTCAGTTACCATTTAAAACATTGCGTACATTTTTAGCTCAGGACGCAACTGTTCAAATCGCTCTCCATCAGGTGAGCTCTGCTAACATTTTTAGCTCAGGAGAACTGTTAAAAACAGCTCTGCTAACACTGAATATTCATAGATATCTGCAAATTCGTACGAAATCCTTGATGGGTTAGTTCAAGTCACATATGGTCTATTTTTTAATTAAAAACCTATTAATTTATATACTTTTTGTTAGCTACTTGGTCGCATGCGGATACTAAAAGGTTCAAAAAGGAGGCCACATCTTTTGGTTCAGGTCAGATCATGTAGCATGGTAGCGACGTAGATATAGAAAAACCTATATACAGGTCTATAAAACTGGACGATGCAATGAAGCTCTAGTAACGTCAATTTTAGCACGACCTCAAGTAAATGGGCGTTGTTAAAATGGTTCTTTGAAAGGAGAATGGGCAAAATGGCCTATTGGCTACCACTGATGAAGGTAGTTTCTCAAAAGGCCATGATTGCTATCGCGTATGAATTCGCTCACTAGAGGCGCTACGTAGCGTACACCTAAATGTTAGTCTAACAACTGGTAGCACGGTGTATTTATATTTGAATAATTTTGTGAATATGAGCTCTGGTTGAGTTGGCGAAACGCGTTCCGGGGCAATGAATGTCTGTGTTTGAGACAGTTTTGTCTTGTTTGTCCTCCCTTTTTTCTGGGGGACTATGAACACTGTGGCATGCTTGATAATTTTATGGTACGGCTAGGTGTATGATTTTAATCTAAACTTTGTTTTAGTAATCAGATTGATACTTTACCTCACGCAACAGTGCGCCTCTAGTGCAAAACGATAGTCTGACTCAATAAATAATATATTCTTAGTTGCTTTACTTCACTTAGTTCATCGTTACAATATGAGATTTCCTTCATACTTATTTAATTACTAAACAGTTCAATAATTGGGAAAACTATGCAAAGGACCTATTCCAAAAGAAAATCATCTTCAGCTTGCTCGGGTTGACAAAGTAACAGTAACATTAGGTAGGTACTTCTCTTCTTTAACTTGAGTTATACTCTTGTCGGTGGAGTATCTTCCACACACCTCCTTTGAGCTATCCTCTTGACCTCTTGATACGACGCGACGCCGACTTTCTCCCTTATCTGATCGATGTAGCTGCGCCTTGGACATTAGACAACATTAGGTACATCGTCAGATACTAAAATTATCTTTAGCCACTCATAAACCAAGTTCACTACAAATTTACCCATTCATTTCAGAAGCTAACGTCCAGATTACATAGACCTATCGCAGGTTTTTCTTATTGTTATGCCTTGATCACACGTACCGAGCAAACGAGCGAGACGGTAAAATGTTTCTCGGCCGAGAGAGTGATGTAAGCGAGAACTGTTCAGCGCTCGCTCGCTCGCTATGTTTATACGCACCGAGTACTCGGGCGAGACAAACGGTATGTGCGATCAAGGCATTAGCTAGAAAAATGTGGTTTTAGCTTTTGAGACTATTTAGATATTATCTTTAGCATGATTTAATAGACACAATGTAGATTTACAGTACGTAGATTTGTTTAATCACAGGGTTCACCCAAGTCAGACGAGCGTAATATTTTGAGTTGTGAGTCGCATAACTTTTGGTTTCATACGAAGTTTTATTTGTGTACAACTCATCTCGAGTCGCCGTGTGGCACAAATTGGACTTATGTATAGGTATAAAATAGGGTGTACTTCCTTTTCGGCGAAATATGTTTCGCCAAATTTCACTTAGCAACCAATCTTTCGCCAAAGTTTCATTTGGCAAACAATTCGTTGGCATAACTTTACTCCGCATTTTTCTTATTACGCAACAATTTTATATTGCAAAATTTACTTCATCACACTTTTATGTGGCAAATAATTATGTAGCAAATGATTGGCTTAGGCGAATAACAAATTGTCAAATAACATTTGGCCAATTTTTATATTGCAAGGTTTACTTTAAAATTTGTGCGAGCGAGCGAAGCGAGCAAGCAAGACGGCTCGGAGCAGAAGCGACTTGGATAGAGTTTGAGCGAAGCGGAGCGTATTATTCGATTTAGGTTTTTATAGCACCACTTAGAAAAATGCCATCTATTGCTAGTTAAGGTATGCAACTCATCTTTAAAAAAACATGTAATAATTGCATAATAATAATTTATTTTCAAATCATTAGTTGGGAAATGATATCTGTGCGAAATGTTGAGTTGGGAAATAACATTTCGCCTAAATAAAAATATGGGATAAATAGTTTGGGAGCTAATAATTTGCTAAATAATTTTCGGAATCGTTAGTAAACCATAAAATAGAGATGGGCCGAGCATGGCTTTCACCGAATACGAATATTCGGCCGAATGTTCGGTAAAACTTTTACCGAAACAAATAATTGGTTCGGCATAATTGATTCCTAAGCAGAAACTACAAATATGATTCATTTTTTATTTTTTTAATGTAATTTATTTAACTCTTACGTAAACCAAAAAACTTGCTGAATTTCTCACGATAGACCTGATCGATTATTATATTAATATATTATTTTATTATAAAGATCATATTTATATTTTGACTTTAATTAATAAACATCTTTTTATCTGCTGTTATTGAAAATAAAGCTACAGTGTCCACAAAAATAACACATTTAACACTCAACTCATACATGGCTCAATACAGTAAAAAATTCGAATACCACTTTGCCGAATGTTCGGTGATTTAGCCAAATATTCGGCCCAATACGAATATTCGGTAAATCTGCCGAATATGCCGTATACCGAACATAAAACGAATATTCGGCCCATCCCTAGTATAAAACCGTGTGCAGCAGAAACTACGCGACCGAAAATACGCGACTCGCAACTCGAAAAATTACGGGGTGTAGTTAATGTACGACTTGTTAATGCACGCTTAAATAATGCACGACCTGAAAATCCGTGCTTATGTGCACGAATTATCATGCCGTGCATTATCACCCCGTACCGAACTAGCAGGGAACCAATAATGTACGACGTGATAATCCGAAGCATTATGTCTTCCGATTATCATACCTTACGATTTCCGTGATTGGAATAAAAAAAAAATACCTAACGAAGGGCGAGAGTGGCGAGCGAGGCTGCCGCCTCGCTCGCACTCCCTCGCCCTTCAACCTAACCCGGCCGGGTCGGATCTGCTCCGACTATATCGATCTCGCTCGCTGCGCTCGCTCGATCCGCGGCGAAAAATGTCTATTCATTCGAATCGATTGGATTCAGATTATCACGTCGTACATTATCACTACGTACGTTACAGCGCGCGCAATATTTTGTACGCCCTGATAATGCGCGACCATGATAAAGTACGGCATGATAATCGGAAGCAATAATGCTTCGGATTATCATGTCGTACATTATTGCGCGTACATTCCGAGTTGTACATTATTGTTTCCCAAATTACGCTCGTCTTGCTTCACCCTTACGTTCAATTTCGGTCGCGTTATTTCGGCAACGTGTGCTAACGCTCCTATACTGTCGTAGGTAGCACAGTCTGGGGCACGTTTTCGTGCGACTCATGCGGCAGCGAGTGCGTCAAGGCATGCGGCACCAAACACTTCAGGGCGTGCTGCTTCAACTACCTACGGAAAAAGAGGGGGCCCGAGCGGGTGAAGGTAAAGGCACGATGAGCCATGCAATATCATAATTTTTTATTAAAAAAATTGTAATACAATCATTTTTAGGGTTCTGTAGTCAACTAGGAATGTCTGTCCGTCTGTCTGTCTGCCTGTCCGCGGCTAAGCTCAGGGACCGTTAGTACTAGAAAGCTGTAATTTGGCAAGAATATCAATCACGCCAACAAAGTTTTTTATTTAGGGTACCATAGACGTAAAATGGGGGTGATTTTTTTTTCTTGGCTAACCCTATAGTGTGGGGTATCGTTGGATAGGTCTGTGAAAACCATTGGAGGGTTGCCACGACGATTGATCGATTCCGTGATCTATTTGCGAAATATTCAACTTTAAAGTGCAAATTTTCATTAAATCGAGCGTCCTCCCCCCTCTAAAATCTAAACTGTAGGGTGGAAAAATTTGAAAAAAAAAACAGGATTGTAGTATGTATATCAAATTTACAAGGAAAACTATACTCGTAACGGCTAAGATTGCTTGAGAATTATTAGTAGTTTAAGAGTAAACAGCAGCCTGAGGTATAAAATATACCTAAACTTGGCAGATTCTGTACACAACACGAAATCCTTAGAAAAATATTACTTGATTTTTTCGTAATGGCTACGAAACCCTATCTTGGGCGTGTCCGACACGTTCTTGGCCGGTTGTTCTTGGCTCTTTTCGTACTCTGTAGATGCATTGTCATACAAGTTATAGGTACAATCTTTACCAAATTTCGGTCATTAGAAGTACACGAAATTCAATTGGGCAGATTCTTGGATAAAAAAATAATAATATCCCATTTAATCCGTCAGTTTATGAGAAGATATTGGACACTAACGGCCAGTACAGCCGGACTGCTCATACATTTTTCGTTGCAGTTTAATTGCAGTCGGCACAACTCCACTTTATCTGCTATTGAAATGTATGTAGGCAATAAAGAGGTATAATTATGGGCAGTTGCGGTTACAGTGTGTGTGTGTGTGTGAGAGAGAGAGAGATTTATTTACCGATATTCGAAAGAATAAATAAATAACATCGAATAGTATGGAACAAGACTAATCTCAAAACTCGGAACACAGTCGAAAACTTCCGAGTTTTGTAGTACTTATTTTTCCGTCTAAGTAATATAATCATCTAAGAGTTAGTTAGTATGACTAAATCAAATAATATTACATATTTTTACCCTCGAAACTTTTAGCCCATTGATTAATTTGGTTTTAATTACAGTTCTGGACCCCAAACGCATTGGAAATCAAAATGGAGACCCCATACAAGACCAAGCTACCCGTCATCACCTTCGAAACAGTGCCTGATGTCCTTGCTGAGCTTTCAAAGGATTTCGAGCCAAATCCTTATGAAGACACGATTGAGAATAGATTGAACATCTATGACGCTTAAGCTGTTAAGAGTTAGGCTGCAATACTGATCCCTGTCAATTTGATCGGTGAAGTTTCTGTCAAAAAATATACTTGGCTATGGGGGAAAACCTCGTTGTTCTAGATATCTCATTATTCGACCCCATAGAGAAACCCCGAGTATAGCTCTCTCCATAGCTTGCTGGGCAACTCTGAGCCTATTTATAAGGCCTAATTGTGAAGCACTACGTCTCGGATCCACATGTTCCTATATGGTTCAGTTTAGCTTAATTCAGCCGAAACTGACTTTCGACTGAAGATGACTGAACCAATGCCTACACTTTAGAAGGCTTGCTTCCACCGATTGCTTGCTACTCTCACAATATCATAGGTCCACCTGACGGGAGGCGTACTAACGCTCCATTTTCTGGAAGCAATCAAGAAGTGATTCCAATTCAAAAACTATCCTCTTAACTATAATAATAATAAAAATTTGATAGAAATTTCATTCGAAATTAAGGTAAATGTAAAATAAGCCTAATATTTTAGTTATTTAAATTAAAATTCGACTGCATTGTCATAAAAATTGTGTACCATTTAAGGCTGGATAAATGGTCATGATTTGATTCGAATAAAAAATATCCCAAAATACTTGACTTTCTTTTGTGATAATTCGTCGCACATTTTTTCCCAATTTTAATTGACACAAAAACATAGGTTGTTTTTAGGTTAAGTTAAGTTTGTATCGGCCCTAAGGGCCAAAAGCACACAGAAGTAGGGGCTCCGTCGATAATGTTCAAGTGTCGATAAAAATTGGGAAAAACACGATTAAAACAAAGAGAATCACTCATTGGAATAGTGCCATCTTTTATCTAATAGCTGTTACTAATGTAATTCAACTACTCGGCCAAAGATGGCGCCACCAAGCACTGCAGAACCAGTGATTGAAAATATCTAAATGTTGCTAACCTACAATGTTTTTTTCTTCGAAACTAGATTATTTACAGGCGGCCACGATTTCGTCAATTGGTTTAACGATTTCGAAACAAGTAGACCTTACTAAGGATTATTTAGGTTGTTTTATTTTTTATAATTATGATGTTTGGCCATCTTTTGGCAAATGGCTGAACTATCTCAAAAAATGCTGAGTGTCTACTCGACCACTTAGGTAGTACGAATTGTATGTAAATGAAAAAAAAAACATATCAAGAAGAATTATTTTATTTCTTCATATTAAATTCGAACATTTATATATTCCTTAGCTTACGACTAGTTCTTTGGACAAATATAGCTCTCGATTTAAATTACAATTTCGTAAAAAAACGCGTCATTTGTACCAGATGTTCATTAAAATACAAAAGAAATGGTACTAAGTAGTTTGAATATTTTTTCAAAAAAAATCAATTTAAAAACTATTTTCTACCTAAACAACATGATTATTAAAATATTGAATGTCACCTCCTAGGTCTTAGAAAATAGATTACGATTCTTATTCCTAAATTACAACTACGGTAAAAATTATTAACTAAATAAAACGATTAAATTAATCAATTGAATAACGAAACTATTAAAAATATCACTCAGTTTACTTACAAAAGAATTTAACGAAAGACGATTAGATAAAAATAGTTAATACCTACGGATCACTTGTAACCTTAATGGTAATATGTACTATTGTTTTTTTTCGACGCATTTGATTTGATTTGATTGAACTTGGAGTTGGAAAGAGCTGGTCTTCAAACGGCTGAAAAGGGGCCCTGAAAATTGTATTGCCTAGGGGACCCGACATGGTTAATCTGGCCCTGCCTACAGGTATTGTGTCTACAGAAAGAGACAAAACACATAATACTAGGAGTATTAACAAAACAACTCGGCCATTCGCTACTACTAAGCATCCTAAAGGTCTCTGTTCTTTATAAAGGACAAAATACCTATAGCCTGCACGAAAATCGTGCACGCTGCACACGTATTCTCGGGACGAGTATTTCAGTAGAGTACTAACATATTTTTTGGTAAAACTAAAAGTACTTATCAAGAAATAAGAGTAAGAGTTATGAGTACGTTCTTCGTCAGAATGAGGAAGTTAAAGAACTTGGATAGGTGTTAGTTAATATGATTCGAAAATTTACTCTATACGACGTTTTGAAACGTTATGCCATGTTTTGTTGGTGATAATCTGTGTATCTAATTTAGCCTCGTAATTACGAGGCTGACTTTTTTTACCAAATATAGTTCTACAGACCGAGCCGAGAATTCTAAGTTTTTTGACTGCAATTTATTTATGTAAAAAAAAGTCCTCATTTCTTATTGAAAAAATTGTACTCCTCGTAGTACATTCGGCAGTTATTCTTACAATTGGTTTGTACTTTATAAAGTACACGAGGACCTACGAGGTGAAGTTAATTTATGAGAAAGCGGTGGGGTCGTATGTTTGTTCGTCATGTTTGGCCACGGGATAGCAGTCATAAGTTTTTTCGATCTAATCATCTTTTCAAAAATAACATTGGCATCTAGGTAGCCAAAACAATTAACGTTTACTTATTTAGCCAAGACGCTACGGCGAAGGTTTACACCATACAGCCAAGTCGTATTTTTTTTTATCTTTTCCATGGGGACAGTTACTAGAAATCATACAATTTATATTTAATTAACGAACAAAACATACAGATCGAATTGTGAACGCATAAAAGTTTTAACATTTTGACCCACAAGCTGAATTAACGCATATAACGCCTGTAGATACTAAATTTATGTAGAAAAATGTTCTAAAATGACAGCAAACTTTGCGCTGTAAAAATAACACAGTGTAAGTTTTTTAACATGTCCCATAAGCAGGCTAAAATTAGTTTTCTGAAAAAAGTAAGTTTTGCTTTAGTTTTGATTGTTACTATTTTAGTTTTAACTAAGTTATTTAATTTCTTCTTTTTTTATTTAACGTATTTTTTTGTAATTTCTTCATTGTAATATAGATTAATTAAGAAAACTAAAGAAACTGTTTTGAGTATATCCTTTGGAAAGGACGCCTTATCAATGTCCTAAAAATAGTACGTTCCAGAAACCATCCCCCATACATTAGCGTATTTATTAGTTGAAGATGACTTCTTTCTGCTTCCGCCTAGCTATTTCAGCGCTGGCCTCCTGGATGGCCTCCCACAGTTTGGCTTCAGATAGGATCTGGCGGGACAGCTCTTCGATGCCGTTCTCTGGCTCCAGGATAGGCAAGGAATCATCGTCGACGTACTGGAATAGATAAAATTTCATTTTCACCTCTCGTGCTTAAAAACTTCGTATTTATGCTGGATCTACGCGACACAAAATGACTTTTTATGCTCTAGTGCATAAAATAAAATCTATTGCATAAAAAAGCCACAAACAAAAAAGTTTTTTTTTTAATATTCGTAATTTGTATCGTGATCGTGAACAATTGTTTCCACTGTTGCTATTTAATTTCCTTGCAATCGAAGTTTTTTTTTTTTTTTTTTATTTGACTGGATGGCAAACGAGCAAATGGGTCTCCTGATGGTAAGAGATCACCACCGCCCATAAACATCTGCAACACCAGGGGTATTGCAGACGCGTTGCCAACCTAGAGGCCTAAGATGGGATACCTCACGTGCCAGTAATTTCACCGGCTGTCTTACTCTCCACGCCGAAACACAACAGTGCAAGCACTGCTGCTTCACGGCAGGATTAGCGAGCAAGATGGTGGTAGCAATCCGGGCGGACCTTGCACAAGGTCCTACCACCTGCATGTGCAACTCTGCAAGTGAAAAGCACAGTATAAAACTTGAGCATCAAACCCATTTTACCCTCGACATATCTATTCTTCGTCGCCGTACGGCTCGATTGACTATTATGAGCGCCTCAGATAAAAAGGGCTCATTTTATACTCATGTTGTACAATCTACTATTGCTTTTATGTTTTTGTTTGCGGTTAGACGCCTATGGACAAATAGTACGAACAGCGAGCAGCGCTAACTGCGCCAGGTAGCGTAGGCTCCTTCAGCGACATTGTTGACTTGATTCATTTAGACAGAACACTGAACCCTGATATAAGTACCTACCTGCCGTTGCCTCATCAGCTCTTGGACTGGCATGCCAGGAGCATTCTGGGACCTCTTGCGACCGCATCCTGATAAAAAGGTTTTTGTTAAAAAAATCATTTTTTGTTTTTAATACAAGCTTTTTTCTGACTTTACTACTTTTTGTTGACTGTAAGTCTAGTCATACCGTAATTATTGTCCGAATCATCGTTTGTCATACTTTTTCTCCCACTGAAATCTTAAATTTTTCCGAAATTTTTATATGGTCATCCTATAGAAAACTATAGGTTAGGTTAGGTTTGTTTTATAACAATTCTGAACAATCATCGGATTCAGAGAAAAAAGAGTTATGGCAAACGATCATTCTGACAATGATCATTCGAACTTTCAATAAGTATGCGAACCATAATGCGAATCGATACTATTGCATTGTCATACAAACTACATTTTCCGTACCAAATTTCAAGTCGCTGCGATTTACTGTTGAGGAGTTTCGTCCTGCGGAGACGATCCTGGCCGGACTGTCAGAATATTGTATTGTCACCAGATTTATATAGATATGCCGAATTTCAAGTCAATCCGACTACAGGAAGTGGGTCAAATTTAGCTGACACAAAGAAATAAATAAACAGGTCAAGGTAAAGAAAATCTTATAAAAATATATCGAACTATAATGTGAAAGTTTGTGTATTATAGTAGCACTTACTAGCATTTACCCGCAGATGAGCTCGCGTATGTGTTAGTCAATTTTATCCCACAGGAACACTTTACCGGGATAAAAACTATACTATATGTCCTAGCCCACGTCATAATCCACATGTGTGCAAATTTCATCAAATTATCGTTCGGAAATTCCACTTGAGACTTAATTGTCGTGGATTTTAGATTTTGTATGTTTTAATCAATTTTATACCACAGTCTCATACCTTTGTCCTCCCTTTTTTCCGAACAAAACGGGGACTATGCAACACTGTGGCATGCTCGATATTTTTATGGTACGGTTTTAAGGAGGACAAAGGTTTCCGAAAGACAAAACTGTCTCAAAACACAGACATTTATTGCCCCGGAACGCATATTTGCCATAATTAATTTTAGATATTGCAAAATATTCACAAAATTATTCTAATTATAAATAAACCCGCGTAGCTCACCCAAAAACTATGAGATTTGACATTTCCTCCGAAATTTAATTTAATTTACCTCACGCTACACTAGCGCCTCTAGTTGCGAATTCATACGCGATAGCCCTCATTGTGATGCGTCTTGCTCAGAAATATTGTCTATTTTGCAAAGCCATGATGGGGTTCAGCTTCAAAATATGACAATCGGTAGTGATAAAACTTTAAAAAGCAGTCTGTTTATCGTTTGATTTAGTTGCTGAGCCAAAATAATTGTGCTTTTAATATTCGAGCTTAATCATCAAGGAAAATAGAGGTATATATTTTTCTATCAACTAAATTCGTAACCCTTGTTTTGTCCCGAAAATGAAATGCCTGAATCTGGCAACCCCATGTAATAGTATTAAGCTGAGTTTAGACTTGTAAGAAAAATCGTGCAAGTTGCATTACATTGCGAGGCCGTAAAGCCAACGAGGCCTTATAGATAGGCTCAGAGTTGCTCAGCGAGCTATGAACAGAGGTGTGCTTGAGGTTTCTCTACGGGATCGAATCAGAAATGAGGAGATACGTAGAAGAACAAGGGTCACCGACGTAGCCAAGCGAATTAGCTCGTTGAAGTGGCAATGGGCGGGCCATATAGCACGGAGAGCGGATGGCCGTTGGGGCCGAAAAGTTCTAGAGTGGAGGCCGCGGATCGACAAGCGTCCACCAACAAGATGGACGGATGACCTGGTTAAAGCCGCGGGTTCACGGTGGATGCAGGCCGCTGCCAACCGAAGCAACTGGAGGTTGAACAGTGGACGTCCTACGGCTGAGATGATGATGATGATGATGAAAGCCAACCAGTTTGTAGTGGTCTATCGAGCGTCGCAATGTAATGCAACTTGCACGATTTTTCTTGCAAGTCTGAACTCGGCTTTAGATTATTATATGCTTATAGATCAGGGTTTCTCAAACTTATGGCTCCACGTACCCCTGTTAAAGTTTCTACACGACGGCGAACCCCTACCTCCCCCCCTATAACAAATATAGGTAAGAATCGTCTTGCCAACGAAAATACAAACTGAAACAAACAACAACAAATAACAAACAAATAAGTAACAAATTTGGAGTTGAAATAAAATATACAAAAAGACTCCAAAAACCAATCTTAATCATCTTGCCAGTCTTGCAACCACCATCACGTAAACCTTGTCGCGAACCCCCTACCGTCGAATAGCGAACCCCTAGGGGTTCGCGTACCCCACTTTGAGAAACCCTGTTATAGATTAAGGTAGATCATAGAGTAAAGGTAAAACCAACCAGTGAAAGCATTGCAGAAGGGTCTCTTCTTCGGCGTCATCACCACTTCTTCCGAAAGCCGAGGGTCAAAGTTCCGTGGGATCTGAAGCAACATTGAAACACAGATTGCTTACTTTTAAGTGCGGAACCCTCAGAGCGCGAGTCACTCTCACGGTCAGTTTTATGTTTAAAATGATAAGGTTCTAAAGCGACATTGAAAATTTTCCGATTCATGTTGTGGAAAATTTTGGGGAAAGTATATTATATCCAGCTGATAATATTCTGGGTGATGAGTAAAATAAAAACTACACATTGTACTGCTTTGTGGTGTTCAATAAAGAATATTAGTATTGTATTTAATAAAATAAAAATCATTTATTTCAGATGCTAGTTCAATATCGTGTTAGTAACAGAAACAGTAGCAATAACTTACAGACTATATGTTGTATTGTATTGCATTGGTCATTTATCATTGAATGTATTTTTCTCAGAAATTATTAACATTATAGGATTGCAAACCTAAACCGATACCAAAGATTCATTCATCAGATAGACATTAAGTATTATTTTTAAACTTAATGTAGGTTTTCGAAAAGTTCCCCATATTGATGATGATGATGATGATTATGACTCACACTGGCTGTATAGCAGATATCCACGAGCAGCAGCGCGAGGACTGGCAGCAAAAACACGTGGCGGGCCATGGCGGGAAAAATGACAGCTGACACTTGACAGGCAAGATGGCGTCTGCGGAAAAACAAAATGGCGGGCGGTTAGTTTTCAAAAAAACTCGTATCGCATCGTGTCTCCTTTGCGTAGCACCAACAGAGCAACACAACCGTTCACCATTGCTGCCATACCAGAAAGATAGATAGATAGATAGAAAAAGTTTATTTCTGCTAAGGGTTACATTTTTAATTTACATTTGTTGTGCCAAACTACAGAGCAGTTTGTCGGCACTTTAGCTCTTGGTTTATAAAGTTACAAAAACACAAGTAACGCTTAACATAGGATAATTAGTATTAAGACTTGCTATGGTTAGTGTTATGTTATGACTTAAGACTATAAAAAGATTTTTTTGTTTTTGTTTTTATACTATTAGAAAAACCAGACATTTTGAACTACAAGCATGCCATTATACCACGACTTATTAAAGACTTACAGATAGCGCGCGAGATGAATGCAGAGCTCAGGAATGCGGTAGCAACACCTTATTAGAATTAATGACGACGAATTTATCGACATACATAAGGCATGTCGATAAATTTGTAAAAGAAATGTTATTTAAATTTTCACATTTTTTTTTTACTTTCGCGCTTTAAACACTATGAATATAAACAGGACTTAGCACCTAACCGTTTATTTGTTTCATCCACCGTAGTCGCAACGTGACTCAACACGATGGACGTAATGAGGGCTATCGCGTATGAATTCGCCGCTAGAGGCGCTAGTGTAGCGTGAGGTCTCCGAAATGTCAAATCTCATAGTTTTTGGGTGAGCTACGCGGGTTTATTTATAATTAGAATAATATTGTGAATATTTTGCATTACCTGAAATTAATTATGGCAATTATGCGTTACGGTTACGGCGCAATGAATGTCTGTGTTTTGAGACATTTTCATCTTTCGGAAACCTTTGTCCTCCCTTTTTTCCGAACAAAACGGGACTACGCAACACTGTGGTTGCTCTATATTTTTATGGTACGGTTTTAAGGCGAAAAATATGTTTTTAATCTAAACTTTGTTTTCACACCCGTAATAACAGACTTTGAAAGCCACACTTAAAAACCTCACGCACCAGAGGCGCCATCTAGAAAGAGAAAAAAACGATAGCACTCATTCGTTTAAACCACCAACAGAAAAAAAGGAAATGAACAACGAGAACTTGATGGACTAGGATCAGTCATCATTAAAAATAAAAAATAATACTGGTACGACATGAGTTTTAACGCGATCGATATCTGTACGACAGCTATCAAGGACAGCACCAAACTAAAGGCGACTGAGGCGGGGCGTGTGGTTAGCGGGGGGAGAGGCTCCCGCTCTTCACCTCAGGCCCCGACTGCATTCAACTCGCGCGCTCTCTGTAGCTATCATATGGCATATTATCGTCTGGAGAGATTTTTCTTTCGGTAAACAAGGATATTTATGTAAGGTCGCGAACGCGCAAAGTAATTGTTTTTAGTTCATTAAATCTAGGTATATTAACCGTCGAGATTATTGAGACCATGCTAACCAAACCGAAGCCGAAGAGGGAGGAGCCGAAACGATCACAGCGCTCGCTACGGCTAAAAGTGAAACCAATGTTGCTGGCATGACCTGCAGGGCTACTACGAAACTCGAAACTCGAAGTTCGTGTCATGCGGTCCCTCTGACACTTATACTATTTAATACGAGATAACTTCGAGTTCCGAGTTTCGTAGTAGCCCTGCTGTTGTCTATCTGAGTTGATTGTAATTTTTTTTAATAAACATTGACTGTTTTAAAAATAAATAAGTATGTTCTTAACAAGATTTGAAAGAAAGAAAATACATTTATTTAACGCCATAAAAAACAAACATAACATAGATAAAGACATTGACGCTAACAGGTACTCAGCATAATAGCCGTGGCGCTGATTTTCAGTGAGGTATCTAAAAACTAACAAAAATTGTGATGTTAAAAACACTAACAAGAATAGTGACTGCAAATTCTACAGATTCCCAAAAGTATTAAACTACAACAACGAAATAAATGGTTCCCGCAAGAATAATTTCGATACCGAGACAAGCAAACAAGCAAGTTAATTTTTAAATGGAAACAAATAAACCAAAATAGTGTAGGTACATTTGGGATTTATAATTTTGCGTGTAATGAACTTCAACTTTTTATTTACTGATACTGTGTTACTGTGTTGTAATTTACTGTTTTCTGTTGTATTAAGTAAATAAAATCGTACCTACCGTTGAAATGAACCAATTAATTATTCGGTGAAAAGACATTGACGTTTGAAATTCGAGCTTAGGTTCATAGTCATTGTAAATTTTAGTTTGAACTTCGACACAATAATGCACACCCAGTATCAACTTCCCGATTCGACTTAAACCTAATTCCTAACCTAATTCGCTTTATTTAAATGGTCTCAAACGCCGCGATCCCTCATAAATTAAGTTAGAAGAACTTGTAAACAGTTAAAGCAAACTTAGGATGTACAAATAAAAAGGGAAGTTAATTGTTTAACTAACTTGATGACGGACTAATTGGGCTCGGGGGAGAGTTAGTTAGTTGTTCAACAGGCGTTTAGAAAAGGTAACAGTCATTTATTTATTTAAACTAAGTCTCTCTAAGGCAGGCGTTTTCAACCTTTTGGTTTTAATAACGGCACACTTTCTGTTCATCAAAGTTTCATGGCAAACCAAGAGTTGAGATAGAGTGCCAAGATACAGGCTCAGCCTAGTTTGGTACTTACCAGATATATCTGGTATATTGTAATAGTGGTCATTTTTAGATAAAAATTATTCTTATTCTTATTCTTATTCTTACACCAGTAAAAAACCGGGCAAGTGCGAGTCAGACTCGCGCACCGAGGGTTCCGTACACATTTATAGGTATGTAAACGGGAATCGTGTGTTGAAGATATTTCCCGCTTTTTCCGAGTGATTTAAAACATACAGTGTAAGCAGAGCCCTGCTCCTAAGCAAAACGTACGCAGTGTGGGGTCAGATTATATTGGTTTTTGATATTTACACACACATAAAAAAATAAAAATTATAGCTACCTTCACACCAAATTTCAAGTTTCTATGACAACTGGAAGTACCCTATAAGTTTTCAGTGTATAGAATCACGTTGTTTAATGACTTTTGATTGCGTTGACTTAAAAGTTTGATTTTTTCAAGGCTTCAAGCAGCAGATATGAGTATTCGATATCAATTTCAGTTTGATACCTCCACGCGTTCCTAAGAAAAAGGATCTTGACAGACGAACGGACGGACAGCAAAGTGATCCTATAAGGGTTCCGTTTTTTTCTTTCGAGGTACAGAACCCTAAAAATGGCCAAGTGCGAGCAGGACTGTCGCGGAAAGTACCTAAAAAGTTCCGTACACAGTATACCCATAATAATAATTATGCATAACATAACGGACAGCGGAGGTTTATTAATAGGGTCTCGTTGACAGCTTTTGTACGAATCGCATACACTTCGCGGCGACCGCGGCACACCAGAAAATATACGCGGCACACCTGAAAATATACGCGGCACACCGGTTGAAGACCTCTGCTCCAAGGTATAAAGTTTTAGGGGCTGTTTTACCATCCATTGATTAGTGTTAACTGGCGGTTAGGTGTGATGCAGTCTCTTTTTGTTTTGTTCAAATAGACGGAGACGGCATCACATTTAACCGTCGGTTAACGCTAATCAATGGATGGTGAAACAGCCCCTTAATGTCATTTCATTTATAACTAGTTTTTACCTGCGGCTTCACACGCGTAAATCAATATAAAATATCTGCAGTTGAATTGAAATTCTGGGATTTTCTTAATTCGCAACGGGTATACCCACTGACGTTCATTGTTCACTGACGTTCGTTCATTGCGGCGTTCTAAGGGGGAGGCCTTTGTCCAGCAGTGGACGTCTTCGAGCTGATGATGATGATGATGATGATGATGATGATGATGATGATGATGATGATGATGATACCCACTGAGTCGCACTACGTGTAAAAATAGCATAACTGTGCCGAATTTAATGACTTTAAACCCAGCGGTTAAGATCTCGAATGTTTATCCTTATCCCGTGGGAATATCGGGATAAAAAGTAACCTATGTGGTATTCCAGATGTCCAGCCATCTACATACCAAATTTCATCCCAATCTGTCCAGCCGTTTTAGCGTGAAGGAGTAACAAATATACACACGCAAACCATGGCTTATCGCTGTTAATTACTTGGCAATTCGGTGATACTGGTTTAATATATACCTCGTTGAGTTTCCTGCCGGATTCTTCTCAGCAGAGGTTTTTCCGAACCGGTGGTAGATTTTTTTTTGACATTCATAAGTGCTTGTTATAGCCTAAATTGAATAAAGATATTTTGACTTTGACTTTGACTTTGAATATCTTACGCACATCTCACTATAAGGAAATGTAAGCGGCTGGTTAAATAAAACAGCTGTGCTCCAAAATAAGTTCTTGCTTAAGCTCTCGCTCAAACCTACATTATGAACGCTTCCTGACGGCGAGGCGAAAGTACCCTCGTTCCATACATCAATCCATCATCATCATCTCATCTCACCATTCCATTTCGATGGAATTTGGTATGTGGGGGTTTTCGGGGCTATTATCGAGTTTTAGCCTGAGCAAACCTGAGCTCGGTCGCCCAGGTACTTTACTTATTATTTAAGTCAAATACCATTATCTGTCAGTGGTGTAAATAAATAATTTATCTAACCCTTTAGATTTTTTAAAGCTGTGACGATATCACACAGTAAAATGGATAGTCACCAGAAAGAGATCGTTTTTAGGGTTCCGGAGCCAAAATGGCAAAAACGGAACCCTTATAGTTTCGCCATGTCTGTCTGTCTGTCTGTCCGTCCGTGGCTTTGCTTAGGGACTATCAATGCTAGAAAGCTGTAATTTTGCTCGGATATATGTATATGTAAACTATGGCGACAAAATGGTACAATAAAAAATTCCAAAAAACATTTTTTTAGTGTACCTTGCATAGACGTAAAGTGGGGGTGATTTTTTATTCTCATCCAACCCTATAGTGTGGGGTATCGTTGGATACCATTTGGGGTTTGCTAAGACGATTGTTCGATTCAGTGATTTGTTTGCGAAATATTCAACTTTAAAGTGCAAATTTTCATTAAAATGGAGCGTCCCTCCCCCTTCTAAAATCTAAACCGGTGGCTGGAAAAATTGATAAAATTCAGGATGGTAGTAAGTATATCAAACTTACGAGGATAACTACGAATATAACGGCTAAGTTTGCTTGAGAATTATTGGTAGTTTAAGAGTAAACAGCAGCCTAAGGTATAAAATATACCTAAACATGGAAGATTCCGTATAAAATACGAAATCCTTAGAGATATATTACATATTTTTTTCGGAATGCCTACGGAAACCTATTTTGGGCGTGTCCGACACGCTCTTGGCAGGTTTTTTAAATACTTTTGCACAAATCTAAGAAGGTACTATTATTATTTATTATAGAAGATTATACACAACACAAGATACAATAATATGATAGGAAACAAAATTAATAAAAACAACATAAATATACCTAACTATAAAAAGAAAACACCATCTAGGAGGCCCTCCTGCGGCATAGACCCCAACACACTGGCGGCATTACCTCTCTGTACAGTTAGAGAAATTCGCTGGGAGAGGTAAGCGCCAGCTCTGGGGTCTCCTGAGGTCTCTATCAGCCGGGACGACATGGCTCCCATGAAGGCCTTCATGTCAGCCGACCAGGGACCCATTGTCTCCACTGCGAGAAGGTACTTGTTTTATTTTTTTTTACCGTAATCATTGGTTCTTCGTTTGATTTCTTTACGTTTTATTGACAACCTGATGAGGGGCGAACAAATAAAGTTAGCGAGTGAAGAAAGGTGTATTGTTACTTATGTTTCTGTTCATTAGATAAAGAAATATTGCTTAAAAAAGCAGTGAAGACTGTAGCACAAATATATGTTCGTTTTACCGTCTTCCTCGTTCGTATTTTTAATGTTTTTTCATTCTGGAAATAGGCTGCAAAGAGCTCTTTTGCAGTTCACTTTTTAGGGTTCTGGAACCAAAATGGCAAAAACGAAACCTTGTAGTTTCGTCCATGTCTGTCTGTCTGTTTGTCCGTCCGTGGCTTTGCTCAGGGACTATCAATGCTAGAAAGCTGTAATTTTGCACGGATATATATGTAAACTATGCTGACAAAAATGGTTAAATCCCAAAATATTGTTTTTAGGTTCTTCATCGACGTAAAGTGGGGGTGATTTTTTTTTTCTCATCCAACACTATAGTGATTTGTTTGCGAAATATTCAACTTTAAAGTGCAAATTTTCATTAAAATCGAGCGTCCCCCCCCCTCTAAAATCTAAACCGGTGGGTAGAAAAATTTGAAAAAATTTAGGATGGTAGTAAGTATATCAAACTTACAAGTAAAGCTATGACGTGCAAGTTTGCTTCAGAATTATTAGTAGTTTAAGAGTAAATAGCAGCCTAAGGTATAAAATATACCTAAACTTGGAAGATTCCGTATACTTAAAATACGAAATCCTTAGAAAAATATAACTTAATTTTTTCGAAATGGCTACGGAACCCTATTTTGGGCATGTACATGACACGCTCTTGGCCGGTTTTTTGTACTACCAGCGCTTTTGGAAATATCATCATTGCCAAGAATATGCCGCAAGCAAAAGGCATACAACTACCCACGAATTATTAATAAATTTTAATCGTCATATAAAACTACCTTGAATTTTTATTTATTTACTGTGTGTTAAGAAATTCTTTTGGTTCATTGTTACGGACCTCCGCATTCTAACGCCTGATTCAATAAATTTCCATGTCGGTATTATCCGGGCCGGTAAATGTGTCACCCGTTGATTTGCCAAAAACTTAGTGCCGTTGCAGTTCATTTTATTATACTTACTTAAATTGCGATTGTTATTTTGACAGATGAGAATTATACACAAGGCAAACGAATTGTTTCGCGCAAAATTAAGACAGTAGTGCGGCGGTTTATCAAGTCAAGTCAAGTCAAAATATCTTTATTCAATTTAGGCTATAACAAGCACTTATGAATGTCAAAAAAAATCTACCACCGGTTCGGAAAAACCTCTGCTGAGAAGAATCCGGCAAGAAACTCAACGAGGTATATATATTTTTTAAAAACAGATTTACAATATTATTAAATGATATGTATACATCACAAGTATTTAACACAACTTTATTTTTAACACAGTAGGTTCGCTATTTGAAGGGATCGCTAATGCGGATCGGAATTGTTTCCAAATATCCCTGTCCATGATATAATCATTAACTTTATAATACGCCTTTGATATTAATGTCTTCTTGACAATAGATCTGAATTTTGTATCCGTATAGCTTATCAAGCTAAACAGTCATTCTGGAGAGTCATAAGTCATACAGCATTATTGCGTCATACCTATATTATTGTCATTACCGGGTAGTAAAATATACGAGTGTGAGTATCATAAACTAATTTTGGGAAGTAGGGAGTGTTTATGGTTGTCTCATATTGTAACTGTACCGATAAAATATAGCTTATTGTTGCTACTGAAATATAGTACTTTTTGGGGTATAATTAGGGCACTTTGTGAAAGCGATGTAGAGAAAGTGGCCAAGTGTGAATCGAACTCACTTGTGGTGCCGTACAGTCACCAGCACCAATATCTAATAAATAAATAAATAATAAAATCTATATCATGGACACTTGACACCAATTGACCTAGTCCCAAACTAAGCAAAGCTTGTAATATGGATACTAGGCAACGGATAAACATACTTATATAGATAAATACATACTTAAATACATATTAAACATCCAAGACCCGAGAACAAACATTCGTATTATTCATACAAATATCCGCCCCGGCCGGGATTCGAACCGGGACCTTAAGCTTCGTAGTCAGGTTCTCTAACCACTCAGCCATCCGGTCGTCAAAATCTGACACAACGAGCGTGCATAAATATCTGATAAGACTCTATTTCTAAGGCCGGAGAACGTGTCAGATATTTTGAACGCTCCGCTGTGGCAGATATTAATAATAATAATAATAATCTTTGTTTCAAGTAACTGTGACTCATTTTGTTAATAGATAGGCTTATTTCTAGAGTTAGTAATGGAATATGAAAATGAAAAATACAGTTAAAATAACATTTACTACTTATTTATTTACTTTATTTTTTATTTATTTATTTTATTTTTTTAATGCTTGTGACTGTACATGACATTTGACTTGGCTAGATCCGTGTACATAAGCACTAATTATCAGGCCGTGCATTATTTGAACGTGCATTAACAAGTCGTACATTAACTACACCACTTTGCTAGCGATTGGCTCATTTAGTTAATTAACCAATCACGAGCAAACGTCAAACGGGTCTCACGATACTAACGCCATCTAGCGATATTTCGCCTCTGTGAAAACCCTCATTCTTGCGGACGATTTTCCGTTCGAGAATGACAGTTAATCTTTAAAATAATTATTTCATCACACTTGCTCGTAAACAGTGTCGTAACATGCAGGCTACCTTAGTTGCAACCCCCCAAATAAAACCCTCGACCTTAATGTGCTTCTCATGAAACCCGTGGTCGGTAAATGAGTCAGAGCCCCCGTACAGACTGCTGCGCTGCGCGCGCTGCTGCGGGACCACATGCACACGCGGCTCAGGCACATGCTGAGGGAGGGGGAGGGCGACGCTGCAAGAGCGCAGCCTAAGGTAACGCCAATATTTGGAAGAATTATATTTTTTCTTTTACAAATATAAATTTTACTCGCAAATGTGATGAAAAACATTGTATGTCGCACGGGCATAACTATAATTACGAACATCGACTCATTAAAGCCCTCAGTCTTCGACTTCGGGCTTCTAATAGACTCTCGTTCGTAATTCCTTATTTACCGCCCTTAAGACACAATGTACTATAACAACATGTTCAACCCTGTCTGACTGTACAGCGTAAGATACGAACGCTCAAAGCTCTATTACGACCGTCTGTTGCTCTTCCATTTGCCTCTTTATTTTTAATGTGTGTTTAAAATTAAGCGACAAGCGTAGAGTTTACTTTCAACGTATTTAATTTGCAGTTAGAAGTGGAAAGGAATCGTAGAATTCACGGCATCTGGGTTGCTCATCGCCATCATCATGGGCCGTAGGACGTCCACCATAGACGTCCCACACACATAGACCCTAGAGATGGGCCGAACATGGGTTTCACCGAATACGAATAATTATTCGTGATAGACTTTTATTTTCTTTAAAAACCGTTAATAAACATTATTTTGTTCGTTTTTATAGAAAATAAAAGTATATCACGAATATACGTAGTTCAGACCACATTTTTAATTTTCATTCAATTTTTATGGAATAATCGAGAAAAACTAACAAAAATGCAACGTTGCCAGCTCAGCAAGTATAAACGCTCTTAACCAGGTCGTCCGTCCATCTTGTTGGTGAACACCCTACCCTGCGCTTGCCAATCTGCGGTTTCAGATGCCCCAACGGCCATCTGTTTTTTTATTTTTTTTATTCGACTGGATGGCAAACGAGCAAGTGGTTCTCCTGATGGTAAGAGATCACCACCGCCCATAAAAATCTGCAACACCAGGGGTATTCCAGATGCGTTGCCAACCTAGAGGCCTAAGATGGGATACCACAAGTGCCAGTAATTTCACCGGCTGTCTTGCTCTCCACGCCGAAACACAACAGTGCAAGCACTGCTGCTTCACGGCAGGATTAGCGAGCAAGATGGTGGTAGCAATCCGGGCGGACCTTGCACAAGGTCCTACCACCGGCCTGCTGCCTGCCTGCCTGCATCTGCTGTAATAAATCGATAACAACGGCTTAGTGCAGGTTACTCACGCTGAGGACTCCTGACAAATTCAAAAGCCAGCTCGGTATAAATAATTAATAATAGTTATTTATGTGGCTGGTGCATAATGAGAGGCATTAAAGTACGAGTGTGGTTTTATGAAACGAGCCGAAGGCGAGTTTCATAATAAGATCACACGAGTGTTTTAATGCCTAATTATGTATAGCCGCATACATAACTTTATCTACATGCATATCATAAGTTTTCTATAATATGTTCAGATATGGCCTGTATTTTGACTTTGACTTTGACTTGACTTGACTTTGACTTGACTTGACTTTGACTTTGAATAATAATTATTATCTACATGCATGTCATAAGTTTTCTACAATACGTACAGATATGCATTGTTAAAAAAAGTATTACCGATACTTTAATGTAAACATTAAGATGCACCCGCAGATACCAGGTTTCTTAATAAAGGCCATTTGATAGTCGTTTCTGAACATATAATAGGGAAGTTATGATATGCATGTAGATAAATACATTGTTTAATGCCTTCATTATAGGTTCTACCTATAACACCGTATTATATCACCGTATAATACCGTATGACCGTACCAGCAACGTGTCAGGCAAAAATATATTTTTCACCTCAGCACCTCAAAGGCAGGTTTTGCTATGAGAAATCAGTGAGCAAAATCGCATTTTGCTCACTCCGTGAGACAAAGTAACTTTTTAATTATTTTTTTTTAAATGCTGAGTACAGTGTTGGGTCTACTCACTGAATTCCAAATATTTGAACTTTACTTTGATCTGTCATTTCACTTCAACTCGAAAAAAAGCAAGAGATAGGATCAAATTTGTCGATTACAAACTTAAATAAATTTTTGGTATTAAAAATATATCGAAATATTTCCAAAATGTAAATTTCCCGATCTTTTAATAAAGTATGCAACCTCGTTGCACGAAAGCCGCTTCTCTTGTTTTTTTTTATAAAAGAATTCCGTATACTGCCTCTACTCTACAGTATAATTATTATTTGTTAAATTGAATGATTTTTTAACAAATCTATTTATGTTTATGTAATAGAAATCTTAATAAAAATCATATTTAAAGGTTTAATTGTCAACCTTTTCAATTACCGAGATGAGGCTTTTTGCAGTATTGAAAAATAAGTGTGACATTAGTACAAGAAGTTAAGATTGCATGTTATGAGTATGCGATTGTATTGTAGCTACTGGACTCTTTTTATGTTTTTAAATGTAATTATTATATTTGATAATAATCGGATTCTATTTTAAAAAAATGTGTTTGTTTTGTAAACAGGTAGGTATATGTGGTTTCATTCTTATGTAACATTAAAATTATGTTTTCGCTGCTGAGGTGAAAAATTGTATGTGTCACATGAGACCAAAGTTTTTTTGCATCTCGTTTATTTCAATCCTTGCTGATCTCAGGATTCTAACCTAGGATCACTCGCTAACGCTCGTGATTCAATTATAGAATCCTTCGCTTCCTCGGGATTCAAATCAACACTCGCAACAAAAAACAACTTTGCTCTCTTGTTGCACAAATAACTATTTCACCTCAGCACCTCAAACAGGCAGGTTTTGCTATGAGAAATCAGTGAGCAAAATCGCATTTTGCTCACTCCGTGAGACAAAGTAACTTTTTAATTATTTTTTTAAATGCTGAGTACAGTGTTGGGTCTACTCACTGAATTCCAAATATTTGAACTTTACTTTGATCTGTCATTTCACTTCAACTCGAAAAAAGCAAGAGATAGGATTAAATTTGTCGATTACAAACTTAAATTAAATTTTTGGTATTAAAAATATATCGAAATATTTCCAAAATGTAAATTTTCCTGATCTTTTAATAAAGTATGCAACCTCGTTGCACGAAAGCCGCTTCTCTTGTTTTTTTTTATAAAAGAATTCCGTATACTGCCTCTACAGTATAATTATTATTTGTTAAATTGAATGATTTTTTAACAATATAACACATGTTTATGTAATAGAAATCTTAATAAAAATCATATTTAAAGGTTTAATTGTTCAACCTTTTCAATTACCCCGAGATGAGGCTTTTTGCAGTATTAAAAAATAAGTGTGACATTAGTACAAGAAGTTAAGATTGCATGTTATGAGTATGCGATTTGTATTGTAGCTACTGGACTCTTTTTATGGTTTTAAATGTAATTATTATATTTGATAATAATCGGATTCTATTTAAAAAAATGTGTTTTTTTGTAAACAGGTAGGTATATGTGGTTTTATTCTTATGTTACATTTAAATTATGTTCTCGCTGCTGAGGTGAAAAATTGTATGTGTCACACGAGACCAAAGTTTTTTTGCATCTCGTGTATTTCAATCCCTTGCTGATCTCAGGATTCTAACCTAGAATCACTCGCTAACGCTCGTGATTCAATTATAGAATCCTTCGCTTACTCGGGATTGAAAATCAACACTCGCAACAAAAACAACTTTGCTCTCTTGTTGCACAAATAACTATTTCATCTCTCCGTTCGGAAAGTTTAATTTTCATGGGTAGATAGCCGGGTAGAAAATTGCGTTTTCATCTCTAGGGTGGAAAGTAATTTATTTTTATTTTTCTATTAGCCACGGAGTTGACGATAATTGACTTACGTCATTGACACTTTTTTTCACGTTTCCGGCATGGCCGTCTAGATGCACGTCGTGACCAAGGAGCTTATATTATTATACAACACTGGAGTTTGAATGCCGAACATCCGTTTGAAACAAGAAATTTGATCTTTATTACATCACGAAAATATGCCATCTCCTTCTTTAGTTAGGTTAAGAAAGAGATGGAAGTCATTCGTGAAATGTGAAAGAAGGAGATGGAATATATAAATAAGTAATAAAGGTCAAACTTCTTCGTTCGGCGTTCAACCTCCAGTTTTGTAAATAAGCTCCTTGGTCGTGGCCAACTCGTGTTTTTTTATAGTCGACCTGGCAAGTGACCACGTCGAAAAGGTACCGTAGGAGGTTTGATATAAGTAAATTCAATTTATTATTATTCTAATTTTTTTGTAGTATTTTACTTTCCTTACAGTCCAAATGAAAAGTAGTGTCTAACTCGGGTGAAATTACCAATTTCCCCTCGAACTATTGGCGCTCTCACTTCGTTCGGGCGCCAGAAATATCTCGGGTGAAATGGGTCACTTTCCACCCTTGCTTATCAATCTACTATTTTGTGAAAGTATGAGACTATGCCCACTAGCACGTATCGTAACCAACCGTCGCCGTCGCGTGTCATGTATGCGCTGACATTCCGTTCCTGTCACGTTCCTATTACGGTCATAGCACCTTAAATGACCAATTCTGTATAACTATTTACTTATTTCGAGATCTTGGAAACTTGTCCAACGATTTCGATGAACTTTTAAACTTGAAGCATCAACAAAAAAGGATCTGTGCCTAAATTGATAACATGTAAGTACAGTCCTAAAGCTCGTATTAAGACAAAAATCTATTCATCTGGAGATAACGCTTCCTAAAAAACAAATAAATATCTTTTGTTACAATTTCTCTTCTGTTTACGTCATGTGGTACTCGAAGCATTGTGACTTCCCCCGTTTGATCACAGGGAGCATAATACATGAGAATATGCAATATGTATCCATTGAGACTTGTACGAAACAGGTGTATGTAAATTAAATGAGTTATTATGATTCATAGTGTTTTTTTTGCAACTGATGCATTTAAATCTATCTACAATAATTAATTATACTCAGTAGGTACCCAAAAACTGTCACTAAAGTTGAACCAAAATATTTTTTTTACAATTGATTCGTTTCACAACGGTTTACGAGTGGGAAGCCGTAGGTAAATGAACTAAAAGAACTGTTGTTTTTCTGTGCATCTATATTTCAGTTTGTATTTTCAATTTAGGTTTTACGGGATGACCGTAAAAGTAAAAATTTGGAATTGAAATAAAAAATACAAAATGATTCCAAAAAACCAATCAGAATTTTTTTGCTCACCCGCGACCTTATGATAGTTAAGTTTATGCAAAATATGCGTGTTCATGCAGTTCCTCCACCTCCACACTGTAAGAATACACACAAATCACTTACGCGCTTCGAACTCAACCAGAGCTCATCTCCAAAACATCATAACTACACCATGCTACCAGCTTCTTCATGGTGCACGGTTGAGTTGCTCTGAAGTTCGAAACGCGTCAGTGTAGTGTGGTGGTGGTGATAGATGGGTTTGTGTGATTTGTGTGTGTTCTTACTGTGTGGAGGTGGAGGAACTGCATTAACACGCATATCTTGCATAAACGTAGCTATCGTAAGGTCGCGGGTGAGCAAAGTAATTCTTTTAGTTCATTGATATGGACCTCCGCAAAGAAACGCCTGATTCAATAAATTATACAAGTATTTACAATAAACATTTATTTTTTGGTTTTTCTTTTAGGAAAGACGTAAACGAAATTCCGAGTAGACCTTATGTGGGCAAAATGATTTTTAACTATATATTTGACATAAAACAGCGCTCCTGGCAAGACTTGACAGTTTGGCGACAGCTTGACGTAGGTTACAAAGCTAAAATATGACAGAATGTTAAACTGAAACGAAGAAATCCTACTAATAGTTTTTAATTAATTTAAGAGGTCAACGGCGGGAGGCCCCTTCGTCATCATCATCATCATCTCAGCCGTAGGACGTCCACTGTTGGACATATCTACTACTCTACGAATCCATACTAATATTATAAATGCGAAAGTGTGTGTGTTTGTATGATTGTCCGTCTTTCACGTCGAAACAGAGCGACAGATCGACCTGATTTTTGGCATAGTTTATGGGCTAGAGAGTGACATAGGCTACTTTTCATCCCGGAAAACGCACAGTTCCCGAGGGAAGGGCGAAGCCGAGGGAAAAAGCTAGTAAATGAGTCAGGAATTGTAACTACGTTAGAAAAATGGCCTTGCCTGTCCTAGTAGGCGGGGCTTAAAAACCGTGTTCTGCGCGTCATCTGATTCTGACATTGCATCACGCGCTCAAACCAATCCCGGCTTTTTATCTGAATTTTAACCAATCAACAAGCATTTCTAATTGCAACCTCGAAAATGGTTCGTATTTGAATCATAAGTCTTTTTGGTTTTAAAGGTTTTAGTAATGGCCACTTTTTGTGTGGATTTTTTTGAGTTACGCTTCCTCACTTATTATTTATTCGTAGACTTACAGTCAATCGTCTGGAATAGCATACATAACATACATGTACATTCATCATCATCCCAGCCTATATACGTCCCACTGCAGGGCACAGGCCTCCCCTCAGAATGAGAGGGCTTGGCAGTAGTTCCCACGTAGGCCCAGCGCGGATTGGGAACTTCACACACACCATTGAATTGCTTCGCAGGTTTCTGCCGGTTTCCTCACGATGTTATCCTTCACCGCATAGCTCGTGGTGAATTTCAAATGTAATTGCGCACATGAATTTCGAAAAACTCAGAGGTGCCAGCCGGGTTTGAATCCACGACTGCTTGAGAGGCGATAGGTCAAACCATATTTCCAGGGAATTTTTATTAAATATCTGGATCTAAAGTTTCAGATTGCGAAGCCGCGAGTAAAATATAGTATGTGTATATAATGAATAGATAACAAGCCCTGCCCACTCTAAGCTAAGGTCACTATTTCAACAGTGGGCTTAGAAAGCTTTGTGAACTTCCGAAAAGTTCGCACGGGATTTTCTGAGCTTTAAAAGTTTCTAGCTAGATGATGTTAGAAAATTGCGTGAAATGATGAAATATAATAATTTAACACTCTTTGTAGATGACTGTACACCATAAACTGGGTATACCGCCGAATGGATTATATTTTACTGTACAGTCGGAGTAAAAAAGGTTCGTCACCCTAAGATCTATTTTCCTTTGCTCAGTATGAGCGCTAATCTGCTTACCGATTGAGTGCGTCAACCTATCAACCTGCTAAACATAATCAGGTGACCATAAGCAACCCTACAACTATACCTTGGCACTGACAAACACTGACAATTAAAAATAACATTATTTGATTCATACTTTTCCGAAGAGTCACGAACCACAAAATTTACTTTTAACCGGGATTCGCGCTGTCATCGTTCATCCACCATTACCTCTCATATTTCGTTTTCTAGAATTTTTTTACCGTACAACGGCAAAAAACTACTAGTCACTGGCAAAATTGTCCTCCGATGGGACAGAGCCATATTTTTTTAAAGAACAACAACAACAACAATACTTTTACGAAGTTTGTTTATTAAAAAGGTTTTGTATTGATATGAAACTAGATATATGTTAGAGGTGTAATACTATTTGACCTTAATACATGTCAAGTAAGTAAAATTTTATATGCACTTGTACTTACTACTTTGGTTTCGAAACGTACTAAGAGTCCATGACTTTGTAAAGGAACCAATTTTATAACTGACGAAGGTTTTCCTACCCCCACTGTACAGTCGAGTTTCATAAAGTTGTGAGCAAAAATTTTATCAAAAATATCTGAACACGACTCTATTATTAACGGCGTAGAAACGTGTTCAGATATTTTCGATCAAATTTTTGCTCACAGGTTTATGAGCTCGACTGCACCACCAACATAGTCAAGCGAAATAGCTGGTTGAAATGGCAATGAGCAGGCCATATAGCACGGAAAACTGATGTCCTTTGGGCTCGAAAAGTTCTGGAATGGAGTCCGCATGGAAGTGCAGTATAGAACGTTCACCTACGAAATGGAATGGAAGTTCGTGTTGTTCAGTCCCTCTGACACTTATACTATTTAATACGAGAGCGAGAGGGACGGTGCGATAAGAACTTCAATTTTCGAACTTCGGAGTAGGCCTTCTAGTTAAATCCGCTCACGGTGAATGCAGGCTTTCAAACGAAGCAAATGTAGTATAGAGAGGCCTATGTCCAACAGTGGCCGTTCTGCGGTCTGCGGCTGAGATGATGACGATGACCTTTTACAAGGTGTTAATTAAATAACTGAAACCAGAAAGTAGTTTTATTTGCTCAGAATCGAGAGTACGAAGTAGAATCGATTATACTATGTTTTAAATTAAGTTGTGTTTGCGTTCTTAAATCCCTTATTCATTGTGTGCAGTCTAAAAGTTACGACTGCAACAGGCGCCAATGCGGGTTTTCACAGAGGTGAAATATCGCTAGATGGCGTTAGGATCGTGAGGTCCGTTTGACGTTTGCTCGTGATTGGTTAAATAACTAAATGAGCCAATCGCAAGCAAACGTCAAACGTCAAAACGTTCAAGCGTTTCATGATATGCGTAGGAATTTCATGATCTGCCTAAACTGGCCAAATCATGAAATGGCGGCGCTTCATGATATGCCTAGGAATTTCATGATCTGCCTAAACGTCACTAGGCAAATCGCTAAACGGTGGAGTTATGAACGATATGGCGGATGTCCCTTAGCCAATTCATGACATGGTGACATTTCACGATATGCCTAGGAATTTCGTGATCTGGCAGATTTTACGATCGGCCACCGACATATATACCAGTAGTCAGTTAGTAGTCCGTTTTTGGCAAATTTTACACCTAAAATTGCTAAAAGTGGGTCCGAGGCGGCAACGTTTCGTGTGCTCTGCCTACCCCATTTGGTAATACAGGCGTGATGTCTGTGTGTTTTAGTCTGACAATAAAGTTTTTGCATTTTTTTCTCTTCACACCCAGTCGCACGGTGATAAAAAGAAGATGAACAAATCCATGTAAGTATTTAGTACATATCAATTTATAAATTCAAAATTAAAATTCGCTCTTAAACCACAACCGGAAAGGCGTGAAGATATAAAAAATAAAAATGAATTGTAATGTGTTGCTAAGCGCAAAACTCGGGAACGGCTGACCGAATTCGCTTATTCTTATTTTGTTGTGTTCGTTTATTGTCAGTAGAAGGTTTTTTATGGCAGAAAACTTAGAAAAATTACAACGGGGCGAAGCCGCGGGCAACAGCTAGTATAAAATAAATAAAAACTTCGCTCGGTTCGCTCGTCGTACCTAAAATTTTCTTTTTTTCGGCATATCACGATGTACTGGGTATAGAGCTAGGAATATAGACTAATACGTTGCTCAATCGATCTGCCGTATTGTGATATGTCTGGCCAACTTTTAGGCATATCATGAAATGGCGCCATTTCACGATATGCCTAGGAATTTCGTGATCAGGCGGATATACATGACCAACATTCTAATCGAAATTAATCCTTCTGCAATGGAGTTAAAAATCAAATAGTTGATTT
>NC_133497.1:2074461-2075233 GCF_025370935.1 Choristoneura fumiferana | reverse complement strand
AAAGGATGTCACGATAACCATCAAAAAGCTGAAGTGGGAATGGGCAGCCATACTATCAGAGGATTAGACCAGTGGTCGAAATTAGTGATGAACTGTTACACAGGCAACAGGAAAAGAAAACGAGGCAGACCACTCAGGCGATGGGTCGACGAAATTAAAGCAGTGGCGGGCGGTACTTGGACATCACTAGCCAGAGAAAGAGAAAAGTGGAGTCAGTTGGAGGAGGCCTTTGCTATGAAAAAGCACACAGATATTACAACCAATGAAACAGACAACTAAAGAACCCAACCAACTGTGAAATATCTGATAGAAAGCTTATAATAATAATAATAAAAAAAAGTATTGTATTGTAATACTCTTTATTGTATGTACGGTCAAGTGTAATGGTCATTTTCCACCGGCGAAGCGACACGAGACGAGGTGAGACGAGAATTGAAATTCAGGCGCATTCAGCCGCAGGCCGCCGCGGGCGCCGCCATACAAATTTCAATTCTCGTCTCGCCTCGTCTCGTCTCGCCTCGCCGGTGGAAAATCACCTTAAAGATATAGATACGGCCAAAGTTACAAAAAATGTACACAACGACTTTGTACACTTAACATTAAGGTCGTGTGACGTGTATACATGTTATTATACATATTTAAGTAACTTTGGCCGCGTCGATATCTTTGCACTTGAATGTATGTACATACATAAAAACACATTTATTTCAACACAGAACCACAGTACCTAGTCGTGGTAAGCTCAAAATGTTTCCGCCCATCGTCGGTTGGT
>NC_133497.1:2022411-2074361 GCF_025370935.1 Choristoneura fumiferana | reverse complement strand
TTATTGCCCCGGAACGCATATTGCCATAATTAATTTTAGATATTGCAAAATATTCACAAAATAAAATTATTCTAATTATAAATAAACCCGCGTAGCTCACCCAAAAACTATGAGATTTGACATTTCAGAGACCTCACGCTACACTAGCGCCTCTAGTGGCGAATTCATACGCGATATTAAGCATAGTTTAGACTTGTAAGAAAATCGTGCAAGTTGCATTACATTGTAAGGCCGTAAAGCCAAACGAGGCTTATAAAATAGGCTCAGAGTTGCTCAGCTAGCTATGAACAGAGCTATGCTTGGGGTTTCTCTACGGGACCGAATCAGAAATGAGGAGATACGTAGAAGAACAAGGTCACCGACATAGCGAATTAGCTCGTTGAAGAGGCAATTGGCGGCATATAGCACGGAGAGCGGATGGCCGTTGGGGCCGAAAAGTTCTCGAGTGGAGGCCGCGGATCGACAAGCGTCCACCAACAAGATGGACGGATGACCTGGTTAAAGCCGCGGGTTCACGGTGGATGAAGGCCGCTGCCAACCGAAGCAACTGGAGGTCTGTGGGGGAGGACTATGTCCAACAGTGGACGTCCTACGGCTGAGATGATGATGATGATGAAAGCCAACCAGTTTGTAGTGGTCTATCGAGCGCCGCAATGTAATGCAACTTGCACGATTTTTCTTGCAAGTCTGAACTCGGCTTTAGATTATTAGATGCTTATAGATTAAGGTAGATCATACAGTAAAGGTAAAACCAACCGGTGAAAGCATTGCAGAAGGGTCTCTTCTTCGGCGTCATCACCACTTCTTCCGAAAGCCGAGGGTCAAAGTTCCGTGGGATCTGAAGCAACATTGAAACATCAGTTGCTTACTTTTAAGTGCGGAACACTCAGTGCGCGAGTCACTCTCACGGTCAGTTTTATGATAAGGTTCTAAAGCGACATTGAAAATTTTCCGATTCATGTTGTGGAAAATTTTGGGGAAAGTATATTATATCAGCTGATAATATTCTGGGTGATGAGTAAAATAAAAACTACACATTGTACTGCTTTGTGGTGTTCAATAAAGAATATTAGTATTGTATTTAATAAAATAAAAATCATTTATTTCAGATGCTAGTTCAATATCGTGTTAGTAACAGAAACAGTAGCAATAACTTACAGACTAGATGTTGTATTGTATTGCATTGGTCATTTATCATTGAATGTATTTTTCTCAGAAATTATTAACATTATAGGATTGCAAACCTAAACCGATACCAACTTAGATTCATTCATCAGATAGACATTAAGTATTATTTTTAAATTTAATGTAGGTTTTCGAAAAGTTCCTCATATTGATGATGATGATGATGATTATGACTCACACTGGCTGTGTAGCAGATATCCACGAGCAGCAGCGCGAGGACTGGCAGCAAAAACACGTGGCGGGCCATGGCGGGAAAAATGACAGCTGACACTTGACAGGCAAGATGGCGTCTGCGGAAAAACAAAATGGCGGGCGGTTAGTTTTCAAAAAAACTCTCGTATCGTATCGTGTCTCCTTTGCGTAGCACCAACAGAGCAACACAACCGTTCACCATTGCTGCCATACCAGAAAGATAGATAGATAGATAGAAAAAGTTTATTTCTGCTAAGGGTTACATTTTAATTTACATTTGTTGTGCCAAACTACAGAGCAGTTTGTCGGCACTTAGCTCTTGGTTATAAAGTTACAAAAACACAAGTAACGCTTAACATAGGATAATTAGTATTAAGACTTGCTATGGTTAGTGTTATGTTATGACTTAAGACTATAAAAGATTTTTTTGTTTTGTTTTATACTATTAGAAAAACCAGACATTTTGAACTACAAGCATGCCATTATACCACGACTTATTAAAGACTTACAGATAGCGCGCGAGATGAATGCAGAGCTCAGGAATGCGGTAGCAACACCTTATTAGAATTAATGACGACGAATTTATCGACATACATAAGGCATGTCGATAAATTTGTAAAAGAAATGTTATTTAAATTTTCACATTTTTTTTTTACTTTCGCGCTTTAAACACTATGAATATAAACAGGACTTAGCACCTAACCGTTATTTGTTTCATCCACCGTAGTCGCAACGTGACTCAACACGATGGACGTAATGAGGGCTATCGCGTATGAATTCGCCGCTAGAGGCGCTAGTGTAGCGTGAGGTCTCCGAAATGTCAAATCTCATAGTTTTTGGGTGAGCTACGCGGTTTATTTATAATTAGAATAAATAATATTGTGAATACTTTGCATTACCTGAAATTAATTATGGCAATTATGCGTTACGGTTACGGCGCAATGAATGTTTGTGTTTTGAGACATTTTCATCTTTCGGAAACCTTTGTCCTCCTTTTTCCGAACAAAACGGGACTACGCAACACTGTGGTTGCTCGATATTTTTATGGTACGGTTTAAGGCGAATTAAATATGATTTTAATCTAAACTTTGTTTTCACATCCGTAATAACAGACTTTGAAAGCCACACTTAAAAACCTCACGCACTAGAGGCGCCATCTAGAAAGACAAAAAACGATAGCACTCATTCGTTTAAACCACCAACAGAAAAAAAGGAAATGAACAACGAGAACTTGATGGACTAGGATCAGTCATCATTAAAAATAAAAAATAATACTGGGTACGACATGAGTTTTAACGCGATCGATATCTGTACGACAGCTATCAAGGACAGCACCAAACTAAAGGCGACTGAGGCGGGGCGTGTGGTTAGCGGGGGGAGAGGCTCCCGCTCTTCACCTCAGGCCCCGACTGCATTCAACTCGCGCGCTCTCTGTAGCTATCATATGGCATATTATCGTCTGGAGAGATTTTTCTTTCGGTAAACAAGGATATTTATGTAAGGTCGCGAACGCGCAAAGTAATTGTTTTTAGTTCATTAAATCTAGGTATATTAACCGTCGAGATTATTGAGACCATGCTAACCAAACGAAGCCGAAGAGGGAGGAGCCGAAACGATCACAGCGCTCGCTACGGCTAAAAGTGAAACCAATGTTGCTGGCATGACCTGCAGGGCTACTACGAAACTCGAAACTCGAAGTTCGTGTCATGCGGTCCCTCTGACACTTATACTATTTAATACGAGAGATCTTCGAGTTTCGAGTTTCGTAGTAGCCCTGCTGTTGTCTATTGAGTTGATTGTAATTTTTTTTAATAAACATTGACTGTTTTAAAAATAAATAAGTATGTTCTTAACAAGATTTGTGTTGTAATAATTGTAAAAAACACTAACAAGAATAGTGACTCAAATTCTACAGATTCCCAAAAGTATTAAACAAGAACAACAAAATAAATGGTTCCCGCAAATGAATGATTTCGATACCGAGACAAGCAAACAAGCAAGTTAATTTTTAAATGGAAACAAATAAACCAGAATAGTGTAGGTACATTTGGGATTTATAATTTTTCGTGTAATGAACTTCAACTTTTTATTTACTGATACTGTGTTACTGTGTTGTAATTTACTGTTTTCTGTTGTATTAAGTAAATAAAATCGTACCTACCGTTGAAATTAACCAATTAATTATTCGGTGAAAAAAACATTCGACGTTTGAAATTCGAGCTTAGGTTCATAGTCATTGTAAATTTTAGTTTGAACTTCGACACAATAATGCACACCCAGTATCAACTTCCCGATTCGACTTAAACCTAATTCCTAACCTAATTCGCTTTATTTAAATGGTCTCAAACGCCGCGATCCCTCATAAATTAAGTTAGAAGAACTTGTAAACAGTTAAAGCAAACTTAGGATGTACAAATAAAAAGGGAAGTTAATTGTTTAACTAACTTGATGACGGACTAATTGGGCTCGGGGGAGAGTTAGTTAGTTGTTCAACAGGCGTTTAGAAAAGGTAACAGTCATTTATTTATTTAAACTAAGTCTCTCTAAGGCAGGCGTTTTCAACCTTTTGGTTTTAATAACGGCACACTTTCCGTTCATCAAAGTTTCACGGCACACCAGTAAAAACCCGGGCAAGTGCGAGTCAGACTCGCGCACCGAGGGTTCCGTACACATTTATAGGTATGTAAACGGGAATCGTGTGTTGAAGATATTTCCCGCTTTTTCCGATGTAAGCAGAGCCCTGCTCCTAAGCAAAACGTACGCAGTGTGGGGTCAGATTATATTGGTTTTTGATATTTACAGACACACATAAATAATCAAGATTTTCCGACTTTTCTAGTTGGTTGTGTTATAATAGCTACCTTCACACCAAATTTCAAGTTTCTTTGACAACTGGAAGTACCCTATAAGTTTTCAGTGTATAGAATCACGTTGTTTAATGACTTTTGATTGCGTTGACTTAAAAGTTTGATTTTTTCAAGGCTTCAAGGGATCGCAGATATGAGTATTCGATATCAATTTCAGTTTGATACCTCCACGCGTTCCTGAGAAAAAGGATCTTGACAGACGAACGGACGGACAACAAAGTGATCCTATAAGGGTTCCGTCTTTTCCTTTCGAGGTACAGAACCCTAAAAATGGCCAAGTGCGAGAACGACTGGCGCGTAAAGTACCTAAAAAGTTCCGTACACAGTATACCCATAATATGCATAACATAACGGACAGCGGAGGCTTATTAATAGGGTCTCGTTGACAGCTTTTGTACGAATCGCATACAGTTCGCGGCGATCGCGGCACACCTGAAAATATACGCGGCACACCGGTTGAAGACCTCTGCTCCAAGGTATAAAGTTTTCGGGGCCGTTTCACCATCCATTGATTAGTGTTAACTGACGGTTAGGTGTGATGCCGTCTCTTTTTGTTTTGTTCGAATAGACGGAGACGGCATCACATTTAACCGTCGGTTAACGCTAATCAATAGATGGTGAAACAGCCCCTTAATGTAATTTCATTTATAACTAGTTTTTACCTGCGGCTTCACACGCGTAAATCAATATAAAATTAATGCAGTTGAATTGAAACTCTGGGATTTTCTAAATTCGCAACGGGTATACCCACTGACGTTCATTGTTCACTGACGTTCGTTCATTGCGGCGTTCTAAGGGGGAGGCCTTTGTCCAGCAGTGGACGTCTTCGGGCTGATGATGATGATGATGATGATGATGATGATGATGATACCCACTGAGTCGCACTATGAGTAAAAATAGCATAACTATGCCGAATTTAATGACTTTAAGCCAGCGGTTAAGATCTCGAATGTTTATCCTTATCCCGTGGGAATATCGGGATAAAAGTAACCTATGAGGTATTCCAGATGTCCAGCTATCTACATACCAAATTTAATCCCAATCTGTCCAGCCGTTTTAGCGTGAAGTAGTAACAAACATACACACGCAAACCATGGCTTATCGCTGTTAAGTACTTGGCTACTTGGCAATTCGGTGATACTGGTTTAATATATACCTCGTTGAGTTTCTTGCCGGATTCTTCTCAGCAGAGGTTTTTCCGAACCGGTGGTAGATTTTTTTTTACTAAATTGAATAAAGATATTTTGACTTTGACTTTGACTTTGAATATCTTACGCACATCTCACTATAAGGAAATGTAAGCGGCAGGTTAAATAAAACAGCTGTGCTCCAAAATAAGTTCTAGCTTAAGCTCTCGCTCAAGTACCTACATCATGAACGCATCCTGACGGCGAGGCGAAAGTACCCTCGTTCCATACATCAATCCATCATCATCATCTCATCTCACCAGCGTTCCGACATATAAAATCAGAATCTCGGAAACGGCTCCAACGATTTCGATGGAATTTGGTATGTGGGGGTTTCGGGATGGCAAATCAATCTGGCTTGGTCTTATCTCTGGGAAACGCTATTATCGAGTTTTGGCCTGAGCAAACCTGAGCTCGGTCGCCCAGGTACTTTACTTATTATTTAAGTCAAATACCATTATCTGTCAGTGGTGTAAATAAATAATTTATCTAACCCTTTAGATTTTTTAAAGCTGTGACGATATCACACAGTAAAATGGATAGTCACCAGAAAGAGATCGTTTTTAGGGTTCCGGAGCCAAAACGGCAAAAACGGAACCCTTATAGTTTCGCCATGTCTGTCTGTTTGTCTGTCTGTCTGTCCGTCTGTCCGTCCGCGGCTTTGCTCAGGGACTATCAGTGCTAGAAAGCTGTAATTTTGCACGGATATATATGTAAACTATGCCGACAAAACGGTACAGTAAAAAAAACAAAAAAAAATTTTTTAGGGTACCTTCCATAGACGTAAAGTGGGGGTGATTTTTTATTCTCATCCAACCCTATAGTGTGGGGTATCGTTGGATACCATTTGGGGTTTGCTAAGACGATTGTTCGATTCAGTGATTTGTTTGCGAAATATTCAACTTTAAAATGCAAATTTTCATTAAAATCGAGCGTCCCTCCCCCTTCTAAAATCTAAACCGGTGGCTGGAAAAATTTGATAAAATTCAGGATGGTAGTAAGTATATCAAACTTACAAGGATAACTACGAGTATAACGGCTAAGTTTTCTTGAGAATTATTAGTAGTTTAAGAGTAAATAGCAGCCTAAGGTATAAAATATACCTAAACATGGAAGATTCCGTATAAAATACGAAATCCTTAGAGATATATTACATAATTTTACGGAAACCTATTTTGGGCGTGTCCGACACGCTCTTGGCAGGTTTTTTAAATAATTTTGCACAAATCTAAGAAGGTACTTGTTCTAAAAACTTTTACCGTAATCATTGGTTCTTCGTTTGATTTCTTTACGTTTTACTGACAACCTGATGAGGGGCGAACAAATAAAGTTAGCGAGTGAAGAAAGGTGTATTGTTACTTATGTTTCTGTTCATTAGATAAAGAAATATTGCTTAAAAAAGCAGTGAAGACTGTAGTACAAATATATGTTCGTTTTACCGTCTTCCTCGTTCGTATTCTTAATGTTTTTTCATTCTGTAAATAGGCTGCAAAGAGCTCTTTTGCATTTCACTTTTTACGGTTCCGGAACCAAAATGGCAAAAACGGAACCCTTATAGTTTCGCCATGTCTGTCTGTCTGTTTGTCCGTCCGTGGCTTTGCTCAGGGACTATCAATGCTAGAAAGCTGTAATTTTGCACGGATATATATGTAAACTATGCCGACAAAATGGTTGTTTGGGTTGGTGGTGGTTTGGTACCTCCCATAGACGTAAAGTGGGGGTGATTTTTTTTTCTCATCCAACACTATAGTATGGGGTATCTTTGAATAGGTCTTTTAAAACCATTAGGGGTTTGCTGAGACAATTTTTTCGATTTAGTGATTTGTTTGCGAAATATTCAACTTTAAAGTGCAAATCTTCATTAAAATCGAGCGTCCCCCCCCCTCTAAAATCTAAACCGTTGGGTAGAAAAATTTGAAAAAAAAACAGGATGGTAGTAAGTATATCAAACTTACAAGTAAAGCTATAACGTGCAAGTTTGCTTCAGAATTATTAGTAGTTTAAGAGTAAATAGCAGCCTAAGGTATAAAATATACCTAAACTTGGAAGATTCCGTATACTTAAAATACGAAATCCTTAGAAAAATATAACTTAATTTTTTCGAAATGGCTACGGAACCCTATTTTGGGCATGTACATGACACGCTCTTGGCCGGTTTTTTGTACTACCAGCGCTTTTGGAAATATCATCATTGCCAAGAATATGCCGCAAGCAAAAGGCATACAACTACCCACGAATTATTAATAAATTTTAATCGTCATATAAAACTACCTTGAATTTTTATTTATTTACTGTGTGTTAAGAAATTCTTTTGGTTCATTGTTATGGACCTCCGCATAGTAACGCCTGATTCAATAAATTATTTAAAATCGGTATTTCCATGTCGGTATTATCCGGGCCGGTAAATGTGTCACCCGTTGATTTGCCAAAAACTTAGTGCCGTTGCAGTTCATTTTATTATACTTAGTTAAATTGCGATTGTTATTTTGACAGATGAGAATTATACACAAGGCAAACGAATTGTTTCGCGCAAAATTAAGACAGTAGTGCGGCGGTTTATCAAGTCAAGTCAAGTCAAAATATCTTTATTCAATTTAGGCTATAACAAGCACTTATGAATGTCAAAAAAAATCTACCACCGGTTCGGAAAAACCTCTGCTGAGAAGAATCCGGCAAGAAACTCAACGAGGTATATATATATTTTTTAAAACAGATTTACAATATTATTAAATGATATGTATACATCACAAGTATTTAACACAACTTTATTTTTAACACAGTAGGTTCGCTATTTGAAGGGCTCGCTAATGCGGATCGGAATTATTCCAAATATCCCTGTCCATGATATAATCATTAACTTTATAATACGCCTTTGATATTAATGTCTTCTTGATAATAGATCTGAATTTTGTATCCGTATAGCTTATCAAGCTAAACAGTCATTCTGGAGAGTCATAAGTCATACAGCATTATTGCGTCATACCTATATTATTGTCATTACCGGGTAGTAAAATATACGAGTATGAGTATCATAGACTAATTTTGGGAAGTAGGGAGTGTTTATGGTTGTCTCATATTGTAACTGTACCGATAAAATATAGCTTATTGTTGCTACTGAAATATAGTACTTTTTGGGGTATAATTAGGGCACTTTGTGAAAGCGATGTAGAGAAAGTGGCCAAGTGTGAATCGAACTCACTTGTGGTGCCGTACAGTCACCAGCACCAATATCTAATAAATAAATAAATAATAAAATAAATATCATGGGACACTTGACACCAATTGACCTAGTCCCAAACTAAGCAAAGCTTGTAATATGGATACTAGGCAACGGATAAACATACTTATATAGATAAATACATACTTAAATACATATTAAACATCCAAGACCCGAGAACAAACATTCGTATTATTCATACAAATATCCGCCCCGGCCGGGATTCGAACCCGGGACCTTAAGCTTCGTAGTCAGGTTCTCTAACCACTCAGCCATCCGGTCGTCAAAATCTGACACAACGAGCGTGCATAAATATCTGATACGACTCTATTACTAAGGCCGGAAGAACGTGTCAGATATTTTTGAACGCTCCGCTGTGGCAGATATTATTAATAATAATAATAATCTTTGTTTCAAGTAACTGTGACTCATTTTGTTAATAGATAGGCTTATTTCTAGAGTTAGTAATGGAATATGAAAATGAAAAATACAGTTAAAATAACATTTACTACTTATTTATTTAATTTATTTATTTTTTTTTTTATTTTTTTTTATGCTTGTGACTGTACATGACATTTGACTTGGCTAGATCCGTGTACATAAGCACTATTATCAGGCCGTGCATTATTTGAACGTGCATTAACAAGTCGTACATTAACTACACCACTTTGCTAGCGATTGGCTCATTTAGTTAATTAACCAATCACGAGCAAACGTCAAACGGATCTCACGATACTAACGCCATCTAGCGATATTTCGCCTCTCTGAAAACCCTCATTCTTGCGGACGATTTTCCGTTCGAGAATGACAGTGAATCTTTAAAATAATTATTTCATCACACTTGCTCGTAAACAGTGTCGTAACATGCAGGCTACCTTAGTTGCAACCCCCCAAATAAAACCCTCGACCTTAATGTGCTTCTCATGAAACCCGTGGTCGGTAAATGAGTCAGAGCGCCTGTACTGACTCTGCTGCGCTGCGCGCGCTGCTGCGGGACCACATGCACACGCGGCTCAGGCACATGCTGAGGGAGGGGGAGGGCGACGCTGCCAAGAGCGCAGCCTAAGGTAACGCCAATATTTGGAAGAATTATATTTTTTCTTTTACAAATATAAAATTTTACTCGCAAATGTGATGAAAAACATTGTATGTCGCACGGGCGGTACTATAATTACGAACATCGACTCATTAAAGCCCTCAGTCTTCGACTTCGGGCTTCTAATAGACTCTCGTTCGTAATTCCTTATTTACCGCCCTTAAGACACAATGTACTATAACAACATGTTCAACCCTGTCTGACTGTACAGCGTAAGATACGAACGCTCAAAGCTCTATTACGACCGTCTGTTGCTCTTCCATTTGCCTCTTTATTTTTAATGTGTGTTTAAAATTAAGCGACAAGCGTAGGAGAGTTTACTTTCAACGTATTTAATTTGCAGTTAGAAGTGGAAAGGAATCGTAGAATTCACGGCATCTGGGTTGCTCATCGCCATCATCATGGGCCGTAGGACGTCCACCATAGACGTCCCACACACATAGACCCTAGAGATGGGCCGAACATGGGTTTCACCGAATACGAATAATTATTCGTGATAGACTTTTATTTTCTTTAAAAACCGTTAATAAACATTATTTTGTTCGTTTTTAAAGAAAATAAAAGTATATCACGAATATACGTAGTTCAGACCACATTTTTAATTTTCATTCAATTTTTATGGAATAATCGAGAAAAACTAACAAAAATGCAACGTTGCCAGCTCAGCAAGTATAAACGCTCTTAACCAGGTCGTCCGTCCATCTTGTTGGTGAACACCCTACCCTGCGCTTGCCAATCTGCGGTTTCAGATGCCCCAACGGCCATCTGTTTTTTTATTTTTTTTATTCGACTGGATGGCAAACGAGCAAGTGGTTCTCCTGATGGTAAGAGATCACCACCGCCCATAAAAATCTGCAACACCAGGGGTATTCCAGATGCGTTGCCAACCTAGAGGCCTAAGATGGGATACCACAAGTGCCAGTAATTTCACCGGCTGTCTTGCTCTCCACGCCGAAACACAACAGTGCAAGCACTGCTGCTTCACGGCAGGATTAGCGAGCAAGATGGTGGTAGCAATCCGGGCGGACCTTGCACAAGGTCCTACCACCGGCCTGCTGCCTGCCTGCCTGCATCTGTTGTAATAAATCGATAACAACGGCTTAGTGCAGGTTACTCACGCTGAGGACTCCTGACAAATTCAAAAGCCAGCTCGGTATAAATAATTAATAATAGTTATTTATGTGGCTGGTGCATAATGAGAGGCATTAAAGCACGAGTGTGGTTTTATGAAACGAGCCGAAAGCGAGTTTCATAATAAGATCACACGAGTGTTTTAATGCCTAATTATGTATAGCCGCATACATAACTTTATCTACATGCATATCATAAGTTTTCTATAATATGTTCAGATATGGCCTGTATTTTGACTTTGACTTTGACTTTGACTTTGAATAATAATTATTATCTACATGCATGTCATAAGTTTTCTACAATACGTACAGATATGCATTGTTAAAAAAAGTATTACCGATACTTTAATGTAAGTAAACATTAAGATGCACCCGCAGATACCAGGTTTCTTAATAAAGGCCATTTGATAGTCGTTTCTGAACATATAATAGGGAAGTTATGATATGCATGTAGATAAATACATTTTTTAATGCCTTCATTATAGGTCTCTACCTATAACACCGTATTATATCATGACCGTAACAGCGACGTGTCAGGCAAAAATATATTTTTCATCTCTCCGTTCGGAAAGTTTAATTTTCATGGGTAGATAGCCGGGTAGAAAATTGCGTTTTCATCTCTAGGGTGGAAAGTAATTTTTTTTTAATTTTTCTATTAGCCACGGAGTTGACGATAATTGACTTACGTCATTGACACTTTTTTTCACGTTTCCGGCATGGCCATCTAGATGCACGTCGTGACCAAGGAGCTTACATTATTATACAACACTGGAGTTTGAATGCCGAACATCCGTTTGAAACAAGAAATTTGATCTTTATTACTTCACGAAAATATGCCATCTCCTTCTTTAGTTAGGTTAAGAAAGAGATGGAAGTCATTCGTGAAATGTGAAAGAAGGAGATGGAATATATAAATAAGTAATAAAGGTCAAACTTCTTCGTTCGGCGTTCAACCTCCAGTTTTGTAAATAAGCTCCTTGGTCGTGGCCAACTCGTTTTTTTTTATAGTCGGCCGTGGCAAGTGGCCACGTCGAAAAGGTACCGTAGGAGGTTTGATATAAGTAAATTCAATTTATTATTATTCTATTTTTTTGTAGTATTTTACTTTCCTCACAGTCCAAATGAAAAGTAGTGTCTAACTCGGGTGAAATTACCAATTTCCCCTCGAACTATTGGCGCTCTCACTTCGTTCGGGCGCCAGAAATATCTCGGGTGAAATGGGTCACTTTCCACCCTTGCTTATCAATCTACTATTTTGTGAAAGTATGAGACTATGCCCACTAGCACGTATCGTAACCAACCGTCGCCGTCGCGTGTCATGTATGCGCTGACATTCCGTTCCTGTCACGTTCCTATTACGGTCATAGCACCTTAAATTATCAATTATGTATGACTATTTACTTATTTCGAGATCTTGGAAACTTGTCCAACGATTTCGATGAACTTTTAAACTTGAAGCATCAACAAAAAAAGAATCTGTGCCTAAATTGATAACATGTAAGTGCAGTCCTAAAGCTCGTATTAAGACAAAAATCTATTCCTCCGGAGATAACGCTTCCTAAAAAACAAATAAATATCTTTTGTTACAATTTCTCTTCTGTTTACGTCATGTGGTACTCGAAGCATTGTGACTTCCCCCGTTTGATCACAGGGAGCATAATACATGAGAATATGCAATATGTATCCATTGAGACTTGTACGAAACAGGTGTATGTAAATTAAATGAGTTATTATGATATATAGTGTTTTTTTTTACAACTGATGCATTTAAATCTATCTACAATAATTAATTATACTCAGTAGGTACCCAAAAACTGTCACTAAAGTTGAACCAAAATATTTTTTTACAATTGATTCGTTTCACAACGGTTTACGAGTGGGAAGCCGTAGGTAAATGAACTAAAATAATTTCTTTGCTCACCCGCGACCTTATATTATACTAGCTTAAGCCCGCGACTTCGTCTGCGCGGATCTAGGTTATCGCGCGGTGGCGCCCTCTACCGGAATAAAAGGTATCCTATGTTGATCCTTGGGGTTCAAAATACCTATATACCAAATTTCATCAAAATCGGTTCAGTGGTTTCGACGTGAAAGCGTAACAGACAGACAGACAGACAGACAGACAGATTTACTTTCGCATTTATAATATTAGTAAGGAGTAAGGATTAGACCTTATTATAGTTAAGTTTATGCAAAATATGCGTGTTAATGCAGTTCCTCCACCTCCACACTGTAAGAACACGCACAAATCACTAACGCGCTTCGAACTCAACCAGAGCTCATCTCCAAAACATCATAACTACACCATGCTACCAGCTTCTTCATGGTGCACGGTTGAGTTGCTCTGAAGTTCGAAACGCGTCAGTGTAGTGTGGTGGTGGTGATAGATGGGTTTGTGTGATTTGTGTGTGTTCTTACAGTGTGAGAGTGGGGGAACTGCATGAACACGCATATCTTGCATAAGCGTAGCTATCGTAAGGTCGCGTGTGAGCAAAGAAATTATTTTAGTTCATTGATATGGACCTCCGCAAAGTAACGCCTGACTCAATAAATTATACAAGTATTTACAATAAACATTTATTTTTTGGTTTTGTGTAAGCAAGAAAGACGTAAACGAAATTCCGAGTAGACCTTATGTGGGCAAAATGATTTTTAACTATATATTTGACATAAAACAGCGCTCCTGGCAAGACTTGACAGTTTGGCGACAGCTTGACGTAGGTTACAGAGCTAAAATATGACAGAATGTTAAACTGACGCGAAGAAATCCTACTAATAGTTTTTAATTAATTTAAGAGGTCAACGACGTGAGGCCCCTTCGTCATCATCATCATCATCTCAGCCGTAGGACGTCCACTGTTGGACATATCTACTACTCTACGAATCCATACTAATATTATAAATGCGAAAGTGTGTGTGTTTGTATGTTTGTCCGTCTTTCACGTCGAAACAGAGCGACGGATCGACCTGATTTTTGGCATAGAGATAGTTTATGGGCTAGAGAGTGACATAGGCTACTTTTCACCCCGGAAAAACGCACAGTTCCCGAGGGAAGGGCGAAGCCGAAGGAAAAAGCTAGTAAATGAGTCAGGAATTGTAACTACGTTAGAAAAATGGCCTTGCCTGTCCTAGTAGGCGGGGCTTAAAAACCGTGTTCTGAGCGTCATTTGTCGTGCATCTGATTCTGACATTGCATCACGCGCTCAAACCAATCCCGGCTTTTTATCTGAATTTTAACCAATCAACAAGCATTTCTAATTGCAATCTCGAAAATGGTTCGTATTTGAACCATAAGTCTTTTTGGTTTTAAAGGTTTTAGTAATGGCCACTTTTTGTGTGGAATTTGTTGATGCTTCCTCACTTATTATTTATTCGTAGACTTACAGTCAATCGTCTGGAATAGCATACATAACATACATGTACATTCATCATCATCCCAGCCTATATACGTCCCACTGCAGGGCACAGGCCTCCCCTCAGAATGAGAGGGCTTGGGCAGTAGTTCCCTCGTAGGCCCAGCGCGGATTGGGAACTTCGCACACACCATTGAATTGCTTCGCAGGTTTGTGCAGGTTTCCTCACGATGTTATCCTTCACCGCATAGCTCGTGGTGAATTTCTAATGTAATTCCGCACATGAATTTCGAAAAACTCAGAGGTGCGAGCCGGGGTTTGAATCCACGACCCTCCCTCTGCTTGAGAGGCGATAGGTCAAACCATATTTCCAGGGAATTTTTATTAAATATCTGGATCTAAAGTTTCAGATTGCGAAGCCGCGAGTAAAATATAGTATGTGTATATAATGAATAGATAACAAGCCCTGCCCACTCTAAGCTAAGGTCACTATTTCAACAGTGGGCTTAGAAAGCTTTGTGAACTTCCGAAAAGTTCGCACGGGATTTTCTGAGCTTTAAAAGTTTCTAGCTAGATGATGTTAGAAAATTGCGTGAAATGATGAAATATAATAATTTAACACTCTTTGTAGATGACTGTACACCATAAACTGGGTATACCGCCGAATGGATTATTATTTTACTGTACAGTCGGAGTAAAAAAAGGTTCGTCACCCTAAGATCTATTTTCCTTTGCTCAGTATGAGCGCTAATCTGCTTTACCGATTGAGTGCGTCAACCTGTCAACCTGCTAAACATAATCAGGTGACCATAGCAACCCTACAACTATACCTTGGCACTGACAAACACTGACAATTAAATAGAACATTATTTGATTGATACTTTTACGAAGTTGTTTATTAAAAAGGTTTTGTATTGATATGAAACTAGGTATATGTTAGAGGTGTATAGTCTACTTACTACTTTGGTTTCAAAACGTACTAAGAGTCTATGACTTTGTAAAGGAACCAATTTTATAACTGACGAAGGTTTTCCTACCCCCACTGTACAGTCGAGTTCATAAAGTTGTGAGCAAAAATTTTATCAAAAATATCTGAACACGACTCTATTATTAACGGCGTAGAAACGTGTTCAGATATTTTCGATCAAATTTTTGCTCGGTTTATGAGCTCGACTGCACCACCAACATAGTCAAGCGAAATAGCTGGTTGAAATGGCAATGAGCAGGCCATATAGCACGGAGAACTGATGGCCTTTGGGGTCGAAAAGTTCTGGAATGGAGTCCGCGTGGAAAGTGCAGTATAGAACGTTCACCGACGAAATGGAATGGAAGTTCGTGTTGTTCAGTCCCTCTGACACTTATACTATTTAATACGAGAGCGAGAAGGACGGTGCGATAAGAACTTCAATTTCCGAACTTCGGAGTAGGCCTTCTGGTTAAATCCGCTCACGGTGAATGCAGGCTTTCAAACGAAGCAAATGTAGGTCTATAGAGGAGGCATATGTCCAACAGTGGACGTTCTGCGGTCTGCGGCTGAGATGATGATGATGACCTTTTACAAGGTGTTAATTAAATAACTGAAAACCAGAAAGTAGTTTTATTTGCTCAGAATCGAGAGTACGAGTGGAATCGATTAAACTATGTTTTAAATTAAGTTGTGTTTGCGTTCTTAAATCCCTTATTCATTGTGTGCAGTCTAAAAGTTACGACTGCAACAGGCGCCAATGAGGGTTTTCACAGAGGTGAAATATCGCTAGATGGCGTTAGGATCGTGAGGTCCGTTTGACGTTTGCTCGTGATTGGTTAAATAACTAAATGAGCCAATCGCAAGCAAACGTCAAACGTCAAACGTTCAAGCGTTTCATGATATGCCTAGGAATTTCATGATCTGCCTAAACTGGCCAAATCATGAAATGGCGCCATTTCACGATATGCCTAGGAATTTCGTGATCAGGCGGCCTTTACGATCGGCCGCCGACATATACATGACCAACATTCTAATCGAAATTAATCCTTCTGCAATGGAGTTAAAAATCAATTAGTTGATTTGTTGCTGGTTTTTCTGTGGCGTACAGAGCACGTCACTTCCTTTGTTTTGTGACGGTGAAGAGATTTAAAAAAATTATGAACCTTTCTCGAAAGCCCCGATGTTATCTTATTGAAATTCGTACCGGAAATGGAAAACGAAGTTATTTCCGGGATTATCGTTGAGAAATTAAAAGCATAATAACTCAAAAATTTACCAAGTGCGTATCGGGCCACGCTAAGTTTAGAGTACTGTAGTATTGTGGTAAATATTAAATTTTGGTCTTGGTGATGATTTTACAATTTCTTAGTAGGTGCATAGGAGAAATTCGTGTCTGTACCGTTGTCCAGCGGTGGTGTAGCGGTATAGCACGCGGCACGGAATGCCGAGGACCCGGGTTCGATTCCCAGCGCTGGTCTTATTTTTCTGGTTTTTCTGTGCATCTATATTTCTGTTTGTATTTTCGATATGGTCCTTATAGTCCAAAAAATTCTACATAAAAAATACAAAAAGATAGTCTTGAATCATGGTCGCTGTGGCTTATCAATTTAAGGGCTAGTGGTCTAGATCTAGAACTCTGTTAGCTTATTTATAGAATTTTTGAGCTGGTCACGATTAAAATGGGTCCCGACTGTTGAACTTTAAATTAGCTACTTAACAGAGTTTGAGACCACTAGACTTATTTTCTTCCTTTTAGTTTTTAAGGCAGTTGGGTTTTTGATTTTTATAATTTAATGTATAAAACATCAATTATACTTTTTTAATATTTATGTGAAAATTGTAGATTAAAAGTATTATAGCCCATATAAGTAAATATTTAGAATGGGCTAATTATTAGCTTTCATGACAACCATATTGTTACAATACAAAATATTTTTTTCCATTTTCCGCCATATTTTATTTTCGCAGACATCATATTGAAATATTATATAGCCTATGTCACTCCGACAGTTATGACTTATCCAATGATACCTTAAATGTTAAAATCCATGCAAGCCGTTTAGACTGCAGGGAGGACCAACGAAATGGACATACATACCCACATACATACATACGCTCGAAAAACAACCCCCCTTTTACCTGTAGTCGGGTAAAAGTTCCCGGTAATAGGTCCCGACTGTTGATGTTTAAGTTACTAACACAGTTCTAGACAGCTAGACCTGTTTCTTTATTTTAGTTATCATTTATTAGGTACTAGCTTTTGCCCGTGGCTTCATCATCCCATCCCAGCCTATATACGTCCCACTGCTGGGCACAGGCCTCCTCTCAGAACAAGAGGGCTTGGGCCATAGTTCCCACGCGGGCCCAGTGCGGATTGGGAACTTCACACACACCATTGAATTGCTTCGCAGGTTTGTGCAGGTTTCCTCACGATGTTTTCCTTCACCGCATAGCTCGTGGTAAATTTCAAATGTAATTCCGCACATGAATTTCGAAAAACTCAGAGGTACGAGCCGGGGTTTGAACCCACGACCCTCTGCTTGAGAGGCGATAGGTCAAACCACTAGGCCACCACGGCTTACCCGTGGCTTCGCCCGCGTGGAATTCGGTTATCGCGCGCTGTTCCCTCGGGAACTCTGATTTTTTCGGGGATAAAAAGTAGCCTATGTCACTCTCTGACTCATAAACTATCTCTATCCAAAAATCACGTCGATCCGTCGCTCCGTTTCGACGTGAAAGCCGGACAAACATACAAATACACAAACACATACACACTTTCATATTTATTTCAGTCGGGTTTTGATTTTTGAATTATAAAAGCAGACTTATAATACTAATTTGCGAACGTTTTCGAAACAGTGAATCGCCTGTAGGAAGAAAAAGAAATAGTTTTACAAAATAAAAACCAAGCCGAAGATATTTATGATAACTTGAGACAAAAAAGTAATGGATAAACAATATTTTGAATCAATTAATTAAATACGGTTCGTAGGGATTCTACTTGTGAATGAAATGCTGGAAATAATTTGAAGACTAACCTTTGACTGCGGCATGGCCTGAATTAGATCTGGAGTTTTGAATTGAAATTCTGAGAGTCCCCAAAATTCCCACGAGAATACGAGTATTCATGGGAAAAATTGTAGTTTAGAGGGGTTGAATGAAAGAAAATCCTAAAACAATTCGGTGACGAGAGGTGTAAAACATTTTTTTGACATTCATAAGTGCTTGTTATAGTCTTAATTGAATAATTATAGATATTTTGACTTTGACTTATTCAAGATTCAAAATACATTTTTTTTCCAAATATTCACCGAGTTTTTTTTGCTCTCTATTATTTGCTAAGTTTCTGGACTTTATATTTTGACCTTTAACAATGACGGTGAAGTTATTATCATACAAGGCGTTAATTGAATAACTGAAAACCAGAAGTAGTTTGCTCATTATCGAGGGTAGAATCGATTATATTATGTCTTAAATCCCTTTCTTATTGTGCCCAGTCAAAAAGTTACGAATGCAACATGCGCCAATTAAATGTTTTAGCGAGGTTGCATACTCGTATTATTTGGTGTACTGCCTTTTCGGCGAAATATGTTTCGCCAAATTTCACTTAGCAACCAACCTTTCGCCAAAGTTTCATTTGGCAAACTAATATTTGGCATAACTTTACTTCGCATTTTTTTTATTTCGCAACATTTTTACATTGCAAAATTTTACTTCATCACACATTTATCTCGCAAATAATTATGTAGCAAATGATTGGCTTAGGCAAATAACAAGTTGTCAAATAACATTTGGGCAATTTTTTACATTGCAAAGTTATACTTCAATTTGATTTGTGCAAGCGAGCGAAGCGAGCGAGCAAGACGGTTCGGAACAGAAGCGACTTGGATAGTTTAGGTTCAGAAGGCTAAGGCGGGAGCGAAGCGGAGCGTAGCTCCCGCCTTAGCCTTCGATGTTAGGTTTTTTTTTATAGCAGCCAGGATAAATGACACTAGAAAAGTAGGTTGGATGCCATTCAATAAGTTGCTAAATCAAGGTATGCCAATCAATACATTTGACGAAAACATAAATGACATCTTAAAAAAAATCCAGGTAATAATTTGCATAATAATAATTTATCGAATCATTAGTTGGGAAATGATATCAGTGCGAAACGTTGAGTTGGGAAATAACATTTCACCTAAATAAAAATATGGGATAAATAGTTTGGGAGTTAATAATTTGCTAAATAATTTTCGCCGATACATTAGTAAACATTATTATTTAGATATTTTGACACTGGCCGTTTTGCTGTCATTTTGATTTTCTTCTAAAAACGTTGAAGCGCAGCTGACATTGTACGAATTATGAATTACTGACTTACAATACGAATATTTTTTTAAATACCTAATTAAGGTTTTTGAAAATAAATGAATTGATGTAACTTAGAATAAAAAAAGACTGTTGGGGTTTTTGGAGATTTTCAGTTGAAATAACACTTCAACGTTTCACTTTTGCGAAGAAACACAAAATCATATATTTTAATTTTTGTATTTCTTTTTTTTGTTTTATTTGTGTTTGCTGTTGTTGTTTTTTAGTTTGGTTGTATTTGTGTGTCTTTGTGAATGTGAATAAATGTCTTCTATTCTATTCTATTCTAAATCATGAAGGTATTCGAAAATAAATACAATGATCTAAATTGAAATGAAAAACATTTTTGGGGTCCCAGGTTTATCGGGTTTTTAATTAACACCATAAGTTAAGATTTTTTCTTCAATTTGGCCAAAAATTAATTACCTACTCGGTTGTTTCAGTTAATAAAATCAAGGATATATAGATCGATACCTACACATAAGGGATAAAAGGTCAAGAAACAGAGTAATAAAAGATCAGGAAACTAAAAATTTTCACACAGTTTTGACTGATATTTTTGGCCGTTTAAATTATAACTTTTTATTCTAATCTTAATCTTAAAAGATTGTTGTTTTTAGGTATGCCCACATTCCGCTGCGAATGGCGCGGACTCCAATTCAATTGAATTCTTGAAAGTATAGCTTCATTGAAACTAGCCTACCCAACGAAGACCAAAAACTGCCTCTCAGGGGAAAAAACTCGTGTATAAGTGTAAAGCGAAGTAAAGGTCCCATTTTTTAGTTTTTTGTAAATAACTCGTAAACGCAGGCCCACAGCAAAAAATGTTCTAAGACATAAGTAATCAACATAGAATTCTCTACAAAACAACTCTAAGATTTTTTTCTCTAAGATCAATATTTCACGAGATATGGTGGGAAGAAGATGAACAATAAAAAATAAGCACATTTCTTTAAGTATGGCGATGGATGAATGTTTGTTACTCTTTCACGCAGAAACTACTGAACGGATTCGCAAAAATTTCAATACAAAGACAATGTTTTTTTTTATATTTGTTTAATTTTTACTTGTTGTCTGTCTATCGGATGGTCAAAAATTGCTTTCGGGAACGCGTAAAGCCATCAAGTTAAAATTAATAATGAAACACTTAGAAAGAACTATGATCCAAAGCGCGTAAATGCAGCCAGGATTAGGGTACACTTCCGCGGGGATAATACTTGAGCGAATCGTATGTATAGTATATACTTAGTCAAGTTATTTTTAGAGTAGTTTTACTTCAATTCATACAACTTTTGTAAATTTTAATTTATTTTTGTTATTCCGTACTTTGTCACGAATGAATGATTTCTTTCTTACTTTCTAATTGTACCTTCAGAATGATGCGTTTGCTAACTATTGTATATGTATTAGTAAAAAAATATTAATGGTCCCTTGCAGGAAAAATGATGTTTTTAAATGGAAGAGATCGACAGCTTCTTGAAAATGAGTTTTCATACAAAACCTATGACGGACTTCCCGCTGGCACAAAATCATGGAATTGGGCCTTACGTACAATACAACACACATAAAGGAGGTTCAAAAATAGCTAAAACCGAAAATAAATACTTTGTTCAAAACTTATTTCTTGTTCTTAAAATGCAGAACCCAGTGAGCGAGTCTGACCCATAACCGGTTTTTTATCCCACTTATTAAATGCGAAAGTTTCAAAATCCGTTTGTTTGTTTGTTACTTTTTCACGTCTAAATCGCTGGACCGATTTATCCCACTTATATTAGAAAAGTGAAAGTTGTAAGTATGTTTGTCTGTATATTACATTTTCACATCTAAACTGCTGAACCGATTTATACGAAATTCAGTATACAGACAGTTTGAGTCCCAGGGAAGGACATAGGATAGTTTTTTTCCGGAAAATTGCAAAGTTCCCGCGGGATAGCGAATTCTTCGCGGACGGAGTCGCAGGCAACAATTAAAAAGAAACTTCTCGGTAAACTGCAATAAAATACTTTGTTTAAAATTTACTTTTTGCACCTAAAGTACAAAACTGTCATTACGCGAATTAAACCGTAGCCTTTTTTCACTAAAAATCTAAAAAACTCGCTTGTATTACTCACTTCAATCGACAGTGACTAGAACCACATATTTTTCAAACACAAAGAAATAAAGCTTAAAGACAAGTGCACACTTACCCCTACGGCGGCAGAATGCAGCTCCAGCCCAAGCCTCCCTATATATAGAGGAGCGAGCCCAAAAAACCATAGAGTCTCGAGCGAAAACTTTTTGTTTGCGTCAGTTAAAACCCACGCTGTAATAGGAATTAGATGACTTGGAACAGTGTTTTATTATTCGTGTATATTACCGCTTTTTGGAAGGCGGTGTGTAATTTTGTTTGCTCAAATAGTTTGCAGGAACGTTCGTCATAAATATTATATGCTGAATTTCAATGAGGGGTGGGAAATTTAAGCCTTCTTTTTTTAGCGTAATCCTGGGCACTGTATAGCATCTGTAAGGCTTATTACTGGCATTTATTATTAGAATTAAAGTTAGTTGCTCTTTTGTTTTGTTGTTTTCTTTTTGTATTATTTTTGTGTTTTATGTACAATAAAGTATTTACATACATACATACATACATAATTAATCACTAGCTCATAATACTCTTAAATAATATTACACTGGTAATTGCGATAATTAGTGTGTTTGTGTGTGTGTATGTTTGCTATCTTTCACGCTAAAATAATGGATATACCTACTTGGACAAAATTTGTTAGGTAGGTAGCTGGATCTAGAGAATCATACATACTAGATACTATTAAAATGTGGAAATGACCTATTTAGGAAGTTAATATTATCTTATTCTTTCTTTGTCGTTTCTGCGTACATTTTGATCTAATTTTCATCGAATTGCTGTTATAAAATCGATTTCGATGTTATTATTAAATAATTAGGTCGGTTACACAGTAGCATTTTTTTCTGCGCGTATGCGGTTGTTTTTGGCATACATGTTTACACGCGCGCTAGATTAAACCGATCGCGTCGCGTGCATTCAACGCTCATAGAAAACAAAACCGTAGCTGTACGCACACGTACACACGCTTCCAAAAACAGGCTTGCGCAAATAAAATGCTAGTCTGAAACCGCCCTTACTCAATAAAATTGACACATACAAGAAATCTGTTCTGACAATACAGTTTATCTTTATGCTGGTCACAATTTTCAGTTTTTGAAAACATTTAATCATTATAGAAGGTTTGTGATATATGTGTTAATAAAAATAACCAATAAATATCCTCACTAAACGGTCACTGGTATTAATAACGCTTTTCAGTTTAGAAAGAAAGAAAGAAAAAAGACTTTGCCATTTATTCAATATCACAAAAGACAAATAAATCAAAAAATTAAATTGAAGTACATGAGAATAGTACATACACACAATTTTGTGTGTCCCCGTAAAAGCGAAACGGTCGCCGCGCTGACTTAGCATTGTGGTACTCGTATATCTGGTATGGTATATCTTGCATAAACGTAGCTATCAATAAGGTCGCTGGTGAGCAAAGTAAGTGTTTTAGTTTATTGATATGGACTTCCGCAAAGTACCTCCTGATTCAATTAATCATTATAGTGACCTTCGCGAAAAGTTTTTATAAAAAAAATAATTTAAAGTTATCCAAGCGTCTCCACGGCCGCCTATGTCCGCCGGCCATTTCCGAGCCCCCGCGGTGCGTCCCGAATGCTTCTTGACATAACATACAACATACATATGAGTACGCTCATTATGCGTTATTGTAATTAACTGGAGTATAGTGGGTTCGAGTCCTGACTTAACGATGCTAGTGCTTTTATCCAACGCTAGCACTACATCGTTAAGTTTTACCGCTTATTTAGAAATATCTGGAAATTGCATTAATTTACGTTTAATGAAATCACAAACTTCCCAGTATGTCATTTAACGCTATCCCACGGGAATTATGCAATTTTAGGGGATAAAAATTATCCTATGCCCTTCCTAGTGTCTCAAATCTCAAACCATCTCCATGTCAAATTTCATATAGTCGAATCAGCGGTTTAAGTAGGGTGAAGAGGTAAGAGACGACAGATGGACAGACAGACAGAGTAAGAAAGCGTAGTTATGTGGAGTTTCCTCAACAGATGGCGTTAGTTGTGCACATAATAGTTTTAATTACTCTACCACCCGCTAGATGTCATTATCAACACGGCGTTGTTAAGATTTTTCCAAAAACTACCTGACTGACAAAAATCAGCAGTATGAGCACTCGTTAGTTGTCTTCACGATAACAATGTCTTGTAATTTAATTAGGTAATTAAACGACTAGGACAACAGTATTCAGCAAATCGTCAGACAGGACAGGCAAGGCAGTAATGCTTTTACCTTCATGGGGCACTTGTCACGTGGATAGGAACAAACCTAGGTAGTATTTAGACAGTAATGCGATACTATAAAAACTTACAGTACATGTTTTATTTTAAATCCAATTTTCTAGTATTTTTGTGTGCTCTTGTTACACTAGATAGAAAAATAACTTGCAGAAACTTAAGTAAAAGTAAAACCCGGTACAAAAAGGATTTGAAACAGGACATGAACAAACAACAGAGCAAACTTTACAGAGTGGCGTTAGTAAAAGCTTGCAATTCCGGTCAAGGGCGTGTCGGACCTTGCGTAACGAAGGGTCTCGACTAATTTCAATTTATAAACTAGAAATATAGAAAGAAAATACATTTATTTAACGTCATTAAACATCACTATCACAGAATATTAGAAAAAAACATAAGACAAGTACCTATATGACGCTACATAGGTCTCTCCCTACTCAGCATGTATTGAAGTATGTATAATAATCACTGCTATCACTAAAGTGGTACAAAATTGTTCTAATTTTTGAGGATCCCGTAGAAATACCGGGATAAAAAGTCACCTATGATGTGTTATTCCAGACGTCCAGTTATCTACGTACCAAACGTACGGAGTAACAAATGTACACACATATACTCGCACTTTTGCATTTAGGTACAATGCAGGATATTAAATACACCTACAGTACTTTTATTATATTATGGTGCGGGTGACACCTGTCAACATCACAAGACTAGAGAGTCAAAGTGTCGACACTTGAGTCGATAAAACGAACGAAATCTTTATCATAATTAATGTCATCGTTAATCCGATTATTACGCTAATTTTGATGAGAATATTAGTGAAATTCTAGGTTGCCACTTAAGTATGGCTAAACGGAGTTTTACTTGCAAGAATATTCGTTACTTGCCAATGAATAAGTACCGATATAATTCAAGATCCAAAGGAGTCTCTGGTATTACATTACATGCATATTACGTTTCTTCACTTAATTGTGCTTTGAATTGAATTTATTGATTATAAAAATCTGATAGCTTAAATTTATTTCGTATAACATAGTTCTTTATATTCATATATTTTACGCCAGTCATATTCAGCCTACAACTGAAATATACTTCCATATATTTAGACCGCAGCAACTTTTTTTGAGTAAAACGAAACGTGCATCAAGTGTCACACCCGCACCATGCTAGAATGAAAGCACTGTAGCAAACGTATTATAGGTAGAGTCATTCACGATGACGCGTGCCGTGGTTCTTATTACAATGTCATTAATGGCTAATTTTGTCAAAATCACGCGTCTTCGTGGATGGCACTAGGTACAGGCACTAGGTATAGGTACCTAACGGACAGTCAACAAACCGAATCGTACCCGGGTGAAACCTTTCTGCCACTAATGTCATGTTGACATCCTATCCCAGTTCCTTTTGTCTGAGGCATCGCATTGTATCAAGAAAATGTTTTTAAGGATATTGATTGTCACGAAGCAATATTTTATTATTACTTTTTTTTTCTTTTACACTGAGGCACGTCATTTATTTCTTGTCTATTGTTTTTTCACTTTTTGTTTTTTCTTCCTCTGACTGGGGCAAGGGAACTGGCTCATGCATACATGTTTAACGTTTGGGCTCCACAGAAAACCAGCGTTGCTGCACATAATGTGCGGCAACACATGCTGAGTGGAGACCCTTTTTGGTAGGTATCCTGCCGTGGCACCAAGTATAGTTTTAGTGCTAGTTTTAGTTTTTAGGTCTTATTACTGTACGATGGTGGTACTTATGGAGGCAATATAATCTCTTATTCTTTCTTTCTTTCTTCCATGCTTTTGTTAAGGAAATCAAATATCCCTGCTGTAATAACCCTGTTTCCTTGTACAGTCGGCACCAGATATGTCGGAGCGGCAAAGGTGGTCAAAAATATCGGCGCATGCATTCTATTATTAAGGTAATAGTGTTCATGTATCGATATTTTTACCCGACTGCCCGAAGGAGGGTTATGTTTTTCGAGCGTATGTATGTATGTATGTATGTGGGTATGTTGTATGTCCATTTCTTTGGTCCTCGCTGCAGCCTAAACGGCTGGACGGATTGTAACATATGAGGTATCATTGGATTTGTCATAACTGTCGGAGTGACATAGGATTTATAATATTACAATATGGCGTCTGCGAAAAAAAATATGGCGAAGGAATAAAAAAAAATATTGTAACAATATGGGAATCAAATGAAAGATAATAATTAGCCCATTTTAAATATATATGGGTTATAATACTTTTAATATACTATTTTCACAGAAATATCAAAAAAGTATAAAATAAAAAACATTAAATTTAAAAAATCAAAAAACCCGACTGGCTTAAAAACTAAAAGGAAGAAAATAAGTCTAGTGGTCTAGAACTCTGTCAAGAAGCTCATTTAAGCTTCAACAGTCGGGACCCTTTCAAATCGTAACCAGCTCAAAAAATCTTGGTAATGGGTTTTAGATTTTTAAAATTTAATGTTTTTTTATTTGACGACCAGATGGCCTAGTGGTTAGAGAACCTGACTACGAAGCTTGAGGTCCCGGGTTCGATTCCCGTGTCGGGGCAAATATTTGTATGAAAAATACGAATGTTTGTTCTCGGTCTTGGGTGTTTACTATGTATTAAGTATGTATCTATATCTATATAATATTTATCCGTTGCTTAGTACCCATAACACAAGCTTTGCTAAGCTTACTTTGGGACTAGGTCAATTGGTGTGAATTGTCCCGTGATATTTATTTATTATTATTATTATTTATTTATTGATCAAATTTTTGCTAACAAGTTTATGAACTCGACCGTACCAGTAAAAACCAAATTGAGCTGGTTAGGGTACCGGTACGATTTCGCAAAATATTGCTCCCGAACTTAGTGCCGTGCGGCCGACATACATCGCGTCGCGCACCCGACTCTTTCCTGCGGTTTTCCTGCAATCTTCGCTCGAGGGGTGGGGTAACTCGAACCGGTGCGGGGCGGAGCGTGGCCATTCTGTACGTTAGTACTATTATAATATAAGCTGGCCAATGTGAAATAGAAGGTCTGTACTTTTAGAAGTTTATTCACAGACTGATAGGAACTACGTTCTTAAGGAAAGAAAGAAAGAAGTTTTTTGGCTCCAAAGTACCACCTAAAACTAAGACTCTTCTTGCCTGCGGAACCCTAAAAAGATCTGGAGCCTTAAGATTTTTGTGGTGAATCAGCCTCATTACTTATTTAAACGGAGCAAATAAAATGTATCATTTAATTATTATTTTCTATTAAATAGTGTCAATTGAATTAAGTTAATTATATTTCATGTCTTTGTCGAATTTCAGAAATCACTATTTATTAGAAAAAGGAAGTAGGTAGGGTACCGTTACGATTTCGCAAAATTATTGCTCCCGAACTTAGTGCCGTGCGGCCGACATACATCGCGTCGCGCACCCGACTTCTTTCCTGCGGTTTTCCTGCAATCTTCGCTCGAGGGGTGGGGTAACTCGAACCGGTGCGGGGCGGAGCGTGGCCATTCTGTACGTTAGTACTATTATAATATATTCTGTTCCTTGACGCTGGCAAAATTGTCCCATCGGAGAGAAGCCATTTATTAAAAAAAACAAAGTGCAATTGATTATAGAAGGTCGACTGTACTTTTAGAAGTTTATTCACAGACTGATAGGAAACTACGTTCTTAAGAAAGAAAGAAAGAAAGGTTTATTTTGGCTCCATAAGTACCACCTAAAACTAAGACTCTTCTTGCCTGCGGAACCCTAAAAAGATCTGGAACCTCTAGCCTTAAGATTTTTGTGGTGAATCAGCCTCATTACTTATTTAACCACGGAGCAAATAAGGTAAAAAAATATCCTTTTGCTTAATTTATTTTAGTATATTTTACTAGGTTAATTATGAAAGCAGTCATACTTAACCTTTTTAAACCCCAACGCAAAAAGAGGGGTGTTAAAAGTTTGACAATATCTGTCTGTCTTTGGCATCGTAGCTCTCAAACGAATTGACCGATTTCGATGCAGTTTTTTAGTGAAAGCGAGTTTTCTTGCGGTGATTTTTAGCTGTTATTAAAATCGGGTCAGCAGTTTTTGAGATATTGCACTTTGAAATGACAATGTCAGGGGTTTTTAACGTTGCTAAGTTGGTTATAAAATTTGTACGGAACCTTCGGCGCGCGAGTCATAATCTCAATTGGCCGGTTATTTCAAAATTCTTATGAAATTCGTTATTCTATTTTCAAGCTTTTATTTAGTTTCACCTGTCCCGTTGTCTGTCTGTCTCTTGCAAGTTAAATTCGACCAACCTCCAGTAGTCGGGTTGACTTGAAATATGGCATACTTATGTAAATTGCGTGACAGTATAATAATCCGGTAGTGACATCCTGGTAGTCCGGCCAGGATCGTCTTCGCAGGACGGAACTCTTCAACGCTTAATGGCATCGACTTAAAATTTGGTATGCAAATGTAATTTGGGTGACAATGCAAGTAAAGTCGGCAAAAAGTACAGCCAGAAAAAAAGTTTGTATTAAATATTTGTCTTATCAAAAATTTATTTTATTCATTCAGTTTTTGCCAGAGCCACTCCACTACTTCAGTACCGTGGCAGCTGACCATGGATAAAACTTAGTACGGTTTTAACTTTTAAACTTCAGCCTCGTAAAGCGATAGCCAAGACAAACAAAACCATTCTCTAAAAGATAACGAACTTCATAATGGTCTGGGGAATCCACAAGGTGTGATAAAGTGGACACCATCATCACCATTGTCAACTAGAAATGAGGATTTACTGTAATGACAGCAAAGTCGTTACGTCAAAGTCAAAGTTTTCTGTTCATTTCATGTGTTTTTAACCGACTTCAAAAAAAGGAGGAGGTTATCAATTCGGTTGTATTTTTTTTTAAATGTTTGTTACCTCAGAACTCCGTCATTTATGAACCGATTTGAAATTTTTTTTCGTTCGTCTAGGAATGCTTTCAATTAGGTCCCATAAGTACCAAATCAGGATCTGATGATTGGATCCTAAGGAAATCGAGGGAACTCTTCAAATATTGTAGTAACGCCTATAGTAATTTCGATATATTTAGGACTAACTCGTGCATTTGCTTTTGAAAATCATCATTTGGTGAAGTGGAACTGATGATGAAGACCACATTTGACCACCGGAGCTACTACTCAACAACAGTACTTGACGGGTTGAATTTCAATTAATTTAACACAGTTGCTAAGCAATTTATGCTCCTCGTAATGCATATGGTGTAATGGAACGGGTAGTGAACATCGCAGCATCGGAAAAAGCAATTTTTCGTAAAAGGTGACGAGCAGTTGACATTAAACTATTGTATCTAAGATCTTTTACACTAAATAGCGTGAAAAAAAATTATAACAAAAAATAGAACCGACTACAAAAAAACCATGAAAATAATTTTCTACCAGTCTGAAGTCGGTGCCTCAGCACGTGCCAGCAGGAGGGATTGAAGCCCAATATACTCGTATAGTTGTAGACTGAGGTAGACGATTATAGGTTCACTCCTGCTGGCGCCGCTCTAATGTGGGTGAAATTATGTGGGTGGGTTTCAAAATAGTGAAAGATCACACCCTCCAGCCGGAAGTCGTATAATAAAGGTCTGACCCAATACACCGTATTGACCGAGCACACGTTTCCTAGCCATCCGTCGCGTGTCGTGTATGCGCTTGACATTCCGTTCCTGACACGTTTCTATAACGGGCATGACATGACACGGTGTAGTGCCTAGAGACCTTAAGTATCTTGTTCCATGCGGGGAGCGGTAGAAAAAGCACCTAACTTCAGTTAATTTTACATTCCATTAAACGTGGATATACATACTTCGATCAAGAGGAATGGCACGCAAACTGACGGATGATGATTCTTTATTTTATGACTCATATGATTGCGTTCGTGATTTTAGCCATCATTGCTTGCTCGCCATTATTCACTTTGATTATTGTTTTGAGTCGATCAACTTTAGCTGCCATGGATACGTCCCCTGGACAAGTTTTTAAAACCATGAGTTTTGATGAGAAAAATCGCTACATGAAAAATGAATAAATAAATATGCGATCGTGAAAAACCATTATGTGAAAATTCGCTACTCAGAAAAAATGCGTTTATGAATATTTTCTAACAAATCGTCATGATTCGTGCTATACATGTTTTTGTTCAAATTATGACATGCTTATCTTGTAGAACTCTATAGGTTAGGTTTGTTTTGATAACAATTCTGAACAATTAATGGATTCAGTGAAAAAAGAGTTATAAAAAACAATACTTAAGTACACTATGAAAAACCTTTTTTTGATAATGTATAATTTATTTAAACAAACGGATTATGGTAAAGGTACATTAAAGTGTAGTGTAAACACACCTTCATCCCAACCTTATATATAATCAATCATGTATCATTAGCGTAAGACTCCAGTAAAAAAAACATATTATATTGCATGAGCCAGATGTTTCCATAACACCCATCCATACATGGCGATCCTGCCAGTGCTGCCGACGCGCGGCACTGGCGGCGCACAGCATTTGCCAGTTTTTGTTCGGAAGTATAATAATTTGTTTATTTAAGAGTGAAAAAAAAAATAGTAAAAAGGACAGTGTTGAGGTGTTTAAAATATCGACTTTGAACTATTCACGGGTTACGAGTATGAATCCAAAAAACTACCCTAAAAGTAACTTATCCCATTAAAACATAAACGTATAAAATGAGTGCCAAGTTCAATGATGATATATTGATTGATTGATTTTAACGACAAAAGAAGTGAGATATAATGGGTGCCAAGTGCCAAGGTGCCAAGTTCAATGGCCAGTCCTGAAATTTTATATAGTACACCTCAAAATATAATTTCTTCCTCTACTTAGGATAATATTGAAGCCTAAGGTCTGACACGTTCATTGACATTTGGTCTGAGTTTTTCGCTATTATTAAATTTAAATAAAAAAAATTTTAAATTTATATATACAAGAATTTATTACTTCTCTAACTTAGAATATATTGAAGTAAGGAAAGTAGCCTATGTGTTATTCCAGACGTCCAGCTACCTACATACCAAATTTCTTGGCTCTAAGCACAGCGGTGGTTATTTAGAGATTTTATCCCTATCCCGTGGGAATATCGGGATAAAAAGTATTCTATGTTTAATCCAGGACGGTTATAAACTAACTTTTTGCCAAATTTCATCCAAATCCGTCCAGCCGTTTCAGCGGAAAGAAGTAACAAACATACTCACTCACTCACTCACTCACAAACTTGCAGATTTATAATATTAGTAGGATTCCCCCCAAGTCAAACGAACATTACATTATTAATTGCGACACTTATGAGAGTCGATATGGACCTTCAAGGGGCGTCTTTTGGCTTATTTTCCCCACTTTCCAAGATATCGTAAAATAAATCAAACAAAACATTACGCAGATTATTTCTTTCAATGAAATTGGAGACTGAGATTTTTTGGGAGTTCCCCCGGTGTTCGGTTATTTCCCGTTTTGTACTTTTATATGTTTTCGTATTGAATAACAAAGTTTAAGTATTAAGGACGTAGATTGGAGCATTTATTTAACTTCGTATGTTGTTAGTGCTGCACCTCCTGTTACAGGGCTACGGCACATGCTGAGCTGAGTCCTTTTGGCATCACACTACAGCACAATGTATTTTCTCTCTCTTCTTCTATTTATGTTTTTACTGTGTTTTTGTTGTGATGTAGTGTTTTTGTTGTCAATAAATGTTGTGAGTTTGAGTTTAAGTTTTTTGGTGTTGTTGGATCAAATCTTGCAAGTTCATTTTGGCCTACTTCCAGTGGTCGGATAGACATGAATTTTGGTATGCCAAAGCAAGTATACTCGTAGATGGGTAATTCTACGACAGTTTCAACCGCTATCAGTTTTCTGTCGGATATTGAAATGATAGCCCGTACCCTTTTCATCCCAGCCTATATACGTCCCACTGCTGGGCACAGGCCTCCTCTCAGAACAAGAGGGCTTGAGCCATTGTTCCCACGCGGGCCCAGTGCGGATTGGGAACTTCGTACGAACCATTGAATCGCTTCGCAGGTTGTGCCGGTTTCCTCACGATGTTTTCCTTCACCGCAAAGCTCGTGGTAAATTTCAAATGTAATTCCGCACATGAATATCGAAAAACTCAGAGGTGCCAGCCGGGGTTCGAACCCACGACACTCTGCTTGAGAGGCGATAGGTCAAACCACTAGACCACCACGGCGTACCCTTTTACTTCCCACTAATTATAATAAATGCGAAAGTTTGTAAGTCTGTTTGTTTGCTTGCTTATTTGTTTGTTTGTTACTTCATCACGCACAAACCGCTTAACCGATTAAAATGATATTTCTAGGGCAGGTAGGACGTGTGAGATAAGCACGCTCCGCTGTGGCAGATATTAATGCAGGTGATTGTACCAACAGTAAAATTAAGTAGCTTAAATAGCTTATAAATATTAAAAATAAAGTAACTAACAAAAATGTGTTTTGTATTCTTTAAAGTAATCGCAATTGACGCGTCATTAAGTTTTGTGGTGACTGCAAGGGATGTTGGAAAATAGAAGGAAAATTTCAATCTTCCTGCGGCATGAGAAAATTATAATTTCTTGCGCAATTATTTACTTTGGCGTGCACAAAAGGCATAATATATATGTTAAAATCCGTCCAGCCGTTTAGGCTGCAGCGAGGACCAAAGAAATGGACATACATACATACATACGCTTGAAAAACATAACCCTCCTTTGGACAGTCGGGTAATAAATGCGAGCATTCAGTTATTTAATTAACTCTTTGTATAGCAAGGATATTATGTTCATTTATAATGTTTTGGTTTCATAAGTAACATTTTTTTAAGCGTTTTTAGGGTTCCATAGCCAAAATGGCAAAAACGGAACCCTTATAGTTTTGCCATGTCTGTCTGTCTGTCTGTCTCTCCGTCCGCGGCTTTGCACAGGGACTATCAATTCTAGAAAGCTGTAATTTTGCACAAATATATTATGTAAACTATGCCGACAAAATGGTACAGTAAAAAGTTCAAAAACAATTTACCTCCCATAGACGTAAAGTGGGGGTGTTTTTTTTTTTTTCATCCAACCTTTTAGTGTGGCATATCGTTGGATAGGTATTTTAAAACCGTTAAGGTAATGCTAGAACGATTTTTCGATTCAGTGATTTGTTTGCAAAATATTAAACTTTAAATATTTAATGAAAATTAAAATCGAGCGTTCCCCCCCCCTCTAAAATTGAAATCGGCGAATAGAAAAATTAGAAAAAAATCAGAATGGTAGTTAGTATATCAAGCTTACAAGGAAAACTATAACAAATAAGTTTTCTTTAGAGTTATTAGTAGTTTAAGAGTAAATACCAGCCTAAGGTATAAAATATACCGTATAAAATACGAAATCCTTAGAAAAATATTACTTAATTTTTCGCAATGGCTACGGAACGCTATTTCGGGCGTGTCCGACACGCTCTTGGCCGGTTTTCAATAAAAAGAATCATCAAGATTATTTAACGTTTTTCTAATGCTATAAACGAAAGTGGTCACCGGTCACTTGGTGGGCACCGGAGGACGGCCGTCGACGGCGAGGTTGACCGAAAAGGAGATGGCGGGACGATTTAGACGCGTATGCAAGGGATTGGCCTGACATTGCGCTGAACCGGGAGGTGTGGAGATCAAGAGGAGAGGCCTTTGCCCAGCAGTGGGACGCTATTGAAGGCTAGTTAAAAAAAATAAAAAAAATAAACGAAATAGCCTTGTGAAATTTGGCATTAAATCATACAAAAATATCAGTAACTTATCACTATTTGCTTTTTCCCAGTCAGAGGTTATAAATAATATTGATAAGTGCTAATGATTGAATTCAAAACATTCTCTTGTCAGTCTGAGTACTGGTCGAGTGAGGATGTGCCGCATATTGCAGACTGTTGTTGTGTGTTTCGTGTTGCTGTATTTAGTGTCGGCCTACGAGTTTGTTGAAGGCGGCAGAAGAGGTAAATAGCTTTATTTATTCTTAAAAACTTTTTTTAACCCTTAACTACCTACATCCTGTTTCAGAAACACAACCACCTATGAGCGGTCTAGAAGACCGCTAGTTTTAAAGGATTTGCAATAATTATAGAAATTTAGTTTAAATTTAATAAAAAAGTAATAAATAAAATTTTAACAGTCTAAACTATTTATTTGCAATAAACATTACAAAATAAATCAATAGATTTTTTAAAGTACTGTTAAATTACTTATCCGAAGGGGATATGAGATCTCAAAATATAGGAAAATAATATAAAGATTATTAACGTTTCATCAAATTGAATGATCAGCTAAGTTATTTAACTGATTTAATTTTACAGGGACATTTTATTTTTATAAATTTGGAAACCCTCAAAACAACCATTTTTGTCGGCAACCGATAATAATTTTTCGAACATTCGAGACAAATTAGTCTCTTGCATTCAATGATGACACTTATTTTAACCACCTTTTGTGACTGTGTGACTAGGAGGCATGTTTTACTAAAAAATAAAAATTTACATTTTTTAATTATATTAAAAATGTTAACAGATAAAACACACAACCACCTGCGTTCGGTCTGGGAGACCGCGTACAAATATTACGCAACCACCTACCTACGGTCTCTGAGACCGTTGTCGCCAGTATTATGCTCACTTAATTCAAAGGAACACATTCAAACTTGTCGACCACATGGCGGCCATTGATTGGCCCCCAGGAAAAGGTACAAGGTCACTAGAAGTTTGTGCGCCGCGATTGCATCGACTTATTATCATTTTTAAATCTGCTAAGGTCTGAGAGACCGCACGTAGGTGGTTAAGGGTTAAAACATAAATTGGAACCGACTACAAAAGACATTGAAAATAATTTTCTACTAGTTTCAAGTCGGTGCCTCAACGAGCCAGCAGGAGTGATGAAGTTCAATATACTCAAAGTATTGATAGTATGTAGGTGAGGTAGACGACTATATGTCCACTCCTGCTGGCTCTTGCTGAGGCACCGACTTCAGACTGGTAGAAAATGATTTTCACGGTTGTTTGTAGTCGGTTCAATTTTTCGTTATAAAATATTATTTTGGTAATTTCATTTTGGCACTTTTTTTTTTTTATTCGACTGGATGGCAAACGAGCAAGTGGGTCTCCTGATGGTAAGAGATCACCACCGCCCATAAACATCTGCAACACCAGGGGTATTGCAGATGCGTTGCCAACCTAGAGGCCTAAGATGGGATACCTCAAGTGCCAGTAATTTCACCGGCTGTCTTACTCTCCACGCCGAAACACAACAGTGCAAGCACTGCTGCTTCACGGCAGGATTAGCGAGCAAGATGGTGGTAGCAATCCGGGCGGACCTTGCACAAGGTCCTACCACCTGCACACCTGCACCTGCAGTCTGTTTTACTTTTTTGGTATAATTTTCTTTTCTTTGATGAAATTCGTTCTCGGTCCACAGTTGGCGGAGTTATGTATCGCATAAAAAACCAAAAAAAAAACATACAGACGAATTGAGAACCTCCTTTGTTGATGTTGGTTTAAATAAAACAGATTCAGATACAGACAGGAGACAGGTTCAGATATAGTGTAGGTAATACTTCTCCATCGGAAAAAGTCGTATCTTAAGCAATACGACGACACCCGAATGGGTGACATATCCATATCCATTAATATGAAACTTAACAATTAGTGTCAAATGCCAAAATTGAAAATGTACCATTGTACGATGGGTAGATTCGATTTGTAGCATTCGAAGATGGCGGATGTAGACAATATCTAATTTTGCTATTTCTGTTTCTTTGGCTAGTTGAAGTAGGTATAATTTTGATAGTGTTTTATGCGGCGATTAACCTTAACAGTGAACAGTGATCCCAAAATCCTATATTGCTCTCGTGTCTAACATTTTTTAATGCGCAAGTGGTCTCCACGTGGTTTCTGGAATTTTACTATCAAGTTGCAAAAACTACAATCACCGTACAACGTGCCTCTCAAAGAGAGTTTAACTTGACACTGGCGAAATTGTCCTATTTATTAGGACAGAAAAGCCATATTTTAAAAGAGAAGAAGAAGTACGATGGGTACGGAAGCTAAGTGAGAGAGAACGATGAATATGACCTTTCCGTTAAAATAAGATGGAGAATCATTGTTCACTACATATGCACATACAACTGCGACAAAAACAACGTTTTATCTTTTTTTTGATAAAGATCCCTCTTAGGGCCTTTTAGTTCGCGTTTGTACTCTTTTTGTTTTGTTGTTTTCTTTTGTGTTTTATGTACAATAAGGTATTTACATACATCATCATCATCCCAGCCTTTATACGTCCCACTGCTGGGCACAGGCCTCCTCTCAGCTCATTTACATACATACGTGTTACAAAATAACCTATCAAATAAAATTTTGGTAAAAATTTCATTTTAATACAAGCTTATTTTGCGGACTGTGCTTTGTGTCGAATTTACTTGCATTGTCACCCAACCCACAGAAAAGATAATAACCCAAACTACATTTGCACACCAAATTTCAAGTCGATGCCATTAACCGTTGAAGAGTTCTGTCCTTCGGAAACGATCCTGGCCGGACTATCAGGATGTCACTACCAGATTATTGTACTGTCACCAAATTTACATCATCATCCCAGCCTATATACGTCCCACTGCTGGCCACAGCCCACCTCTGAGAACAAGAGGGCTTGGGCCGTAGTTCCCACGCGGGCCCAGTGCGGATTGGGAACTTCACACGCACCATTGAATTGCTTCACAGGTTTGTGCAGGTTTCCTCACGATGTTTTCCTTCACCGCAAAGCTCGTGGTAAATTTCAAATGTTATTCCGCACATGAATTTCGAAAAACTCAGAGGTGCGAGCCGGGGTTTGAACCTACGACCCTCTGCTTGAGAGGCGATAGGTCAAACCACTAGGCCACCGCGGCTTTTTAAAATAAATGTACATAGGTATGCCAAATTTCAAGTCAATCCGACTACTGAAAGTTGGTCGAATTTAACTTGCAAGATTTGAGTACAGACAGCAGACAATGGGAAAGGTGAAACTAAAAAAAAAACCTTGTAAAAATAGATTAATTCCTAAAGCGAAAAAAAAAGTGACCTAAGCTGTCATGTCATACAACCAGATAGTTATTTAACAGTAAGTACAGTAGTAAAGATTATTTAACAGAGCGGTAATTAATAGCTATATTATGACTCATTGTCGTTCTTTACTTTCAATACCGAGCAAACTATATTCTTGTCGCAGGAGAGGGGGAGAGCTGTGATGAAAACGGGAAGGCGGGTACATGCACCCGCATAACTAAATGCCACGTCTACACCCAGAGAGGGGAATGGTGGAAACTGAAAGTAAGTGACCATTTGCGTTGTTTCACGGGTTCAATGACATCATATCAGTCGTAGGACGTCCACTCTGTTGGGTTTGTTTGATCAATTTACCAGTCGTTATTTCCTAGTAGCACAATTTCCGTTCGCATTTTGTCCCGATTTTTTTTTCCACTATCGTTTTAATCGTTCCGTAGCCAAAATGGCAAAAACGAAACCCTTACACAGTTTCGCCATGTCTGTCTGTCTGTCCGCCCGCGGTTTTGCTCAGGGACTATCAATGCTAGAAAGCTGTTATTTTGCACGAATATATATTTAAACTATGCCGACAAAATGGTACAATAAAAAATAAAAAAAATATTTTTTTAGAGGTACCTCCCATAGACGTAAAGTGGGGGTGATTTTATTTTCTCATCCAACCTTGTAGTGTGGGGTATCGTTGGATAGGTCTTTTAAAACGATTAGGGGGTTGTTAGAACGATGTTTGGATTCAGTGATTTGTGTACAAAATATTCAACTTTAAAGTGTAAATTTTCATTAAAATCGTGCATCCCCCCTTTAAAATCTAAACCGGTGGGTGGAAAAATTTGAAAAATTCAGGATGGTAGAAAGTATATCAAACTTACAAGGAAAACTATAACGGTTAAGTTTTCTTGAGAATTATTAGTAGTTTAAGAGTAGGTAAATAGCAGCCTAAGGTATAAAATATACCTAAACTTGGAATATTCCGTACAAAATACGAAATCCTTAGAAAAATATTGCATAAATTTTTCGTAATGGCTACGGAACCCTATTTCGGGCGTGTCCGACAAGCTCTTGGCCGGTTTTTTGCTGAAGCTTATTTTCACAGTAGCGTTTTTCTTTCAATCATAATCGACACAGACACTTTCTGTGTCAATTCTGTATGAAAAAGCACGATGGTCAAAATAAGATTCAGTATAAAGCATATTGGGAAAAATAGCATTTGGGAAAAAATGCGAAAGGAAATTTTCCTACTAGGCAATAACGATTCTAGGAAATTGTTCTAACAAACCCACTGCTGGACATGGGCCTCCCTCATAGATCTCAGTTGCTGGTAGGAAGCAGCCTGATCCGCTGTGAACCCGCCGCTTCAAGTCATCTACTCATCTCGTTGGTGTTTGCACTTGTCGATCCTAATCTCCATTCTAGAACTTTTCGGCCCGAACGGCCATCTGTTCTCCATGCATAACCTGCCCATTGCCACTTCAACGAGCTATTTCGCTTGGCTATGTCTGTGACCCTCGCTCTTCTACGTATCTCCTCATTTTTGATTCGATCCCGTAGATATAGTGACCTGACTGATCCGTACAATCAAAATTAAATGTTAAACCACGAATTTGAAGTATCACACTGAGATGTTTTAACCCCTAGATCAAATTCAATTATATTAGACAATGTAGAGTAAACAAAAATCTAATAAAATTCTGAACTTAGGTGTTAACTACTCTATATCGATTTTTAATCTCTTGTCTCGATGCGACCTGCCCTTGTTTCCCAGGTCTTGTTCCTGTTTTGATGGGTACTGAGGCTGACTGAAGCAGCATGATAAATTAAAAATTCAAAACGTTTCTTCTGCAAGTAGGTCTAAAGGAGACTCTTTTACATGTCACTATTTAGGGTTCCGTACCCAAAGGGTGGCGACGGAACCCTACTATTGAGACTTCGCTGTCTGTCTGTCTGTCACAGGGCTCTATCCCTTGAGCCGTATACACACTTGAATTTTTCACAAATTATGTATAACTGTGGCCGCTATAACAACAAATATTAAAAACAGAAGAAAAAAAAATTAAGGGGGGCTCCCATACTACAACAAACGTGTTTTTTTGCCGTTTCTTGCTTCATATTAATAAAGGCAACAGGTAGATGCTTGAAATATTCACAGAATATTTAGTTGGATAATCAATTTAAAAATAAATAATGAAATTAAAATAAAACTAATATTTAAGGGGGGGCTCCCATAAAAAAAGCTTGATATTTTGCCACTTTTTTGGTAATGTCTAATGTTGTATAGATAATGGTACGTAGACCGATTCACACTTGGGCGGTTTTGATTTAAACTACCAGCGTTTTCGGACATACCATTACTCGTTGGCAAGAAGACTGCGCCGCAAGTAAGTTGGCAATGAATCATTTAAAAGAACAAACGTTTTCGAAAAAATACGGTGGGATATAGCATATATATTTTTTTTTTATTCGACTGGATGGCAAACGAGCAAGTGGGTCTCCTGATGTTATGAGATCACCACCGCCCATAAACATCTGCAACACCACTGCAGTACTGCAGTGGGTACTGCAGATGCGTTGCCAGCCTAGAGGCCTAAGATGGGATACCTCAAGTGCCAGTAATTTCACCGGCTGTCTTACTCTCCACGCCGAAACACAACAGTGCAAGCACTGCTGCTTCACGGCAGGATTAGCGAGCAAGATGGTGGTAGCAATCCGGGCGGACCTTGCACAAGGTCCTACCACCTGCTGCTGATTTTTTATCGAGAGACTAAAATAAGCATGAGAATAATCAATTTATTTTAATCGTTTATTATTTACGCTCTACAACAATTTCAAAGTTTTCGCGGTAAGTATTTTTTCCAACCAGACACAGATTAAAACAAAATCGCATCGGCGAAATATGGTCCATACACAAACTGGAATAAATAGAATGGCGCCACCTTCCTTTTCCTTTCCTTTTATGCCAAAAACTAAGCAAGTACTGGCTGTTTGAGTTTATCTAATTCACTCGAAGTATATTAAAAAAATAACGCTATATTGACCTACTTTTAAAGCATGAGAAGTGAAAAAGGATTAATATAACTACAACTGTAGTTCAGAAGACCAAACATTCCACAATCCTTAAGATTGTCATTGATGAGTATATCTGAATTATACCGCTTCTCTTATCATTCTTGGTATTTACCACGTAAATACCAAATGCCGTTTCGTCGAGATAACCTCTGGGCTATGTAAACTGAATCGAGACCAGAGGTTAGTTCCAGACTCAAGAAGATGGCCGATTTGCGAGTGCCATCATTTTTTAGGATCCGTGGTCAAAATTTAAAAAAAAAACCGGCCAAGAGCGTGTCGGACACGCCCAAAATAGGGTTCCGTAGCCATTACGAAAAAATTAAGTACCTAATATTTTTCTAAGGATTTCGTACTTTTTATACGGATACTTCCAAGTTTAGGTATCGTCGGCCTAAATCGCAAACCTCGTAACTCAATCCGACCAAATTTTACAGGAGACACAAAAAACTTCACTACCAAAAATTTTGCATGAAGACTTGCTAAGTTTTTTTTTACATAATGTTAAGTTAAATTTAGCCGTCAGATTGTTAAGACCTATTTTTTTTTAAATCACCTGAACCTGGAAATTTTGGAGTTACGAGTTTTTCTTGAAAATTTTATAAAGCAAATCGGGAGTTAAGAGTTTTGCTATAAAAAATAGAGGTAATGTTTTGATCTGAACAAGGTAATTATTTACATGATTAAGTACATGAGTTTGGCCCAGGTGAAGATAATGAAGCATGATTATTTTTGGCTGAATTAATTTGATGCAAACTAGCGGGCGACACAATGTTCATGCTGTAAGGCTGTTGACATTTTTCTTGTTCAGGAACTGCTGGTTTGTGACGTGATGAGTGGATTTCGTGACACACAAATTTCATGTTGCACAGTTGGTGAGGTAATAGGGAATTTGAGGACCTGGTATCCCAATGTTATAGGACAGATCAAGGCGTCCAGACTCCGGTGGCTCGAGCACGTAGAAAGGTTGGGAGACGGTCGAGCCGTGAAGAGAGCGCACTTGGGATGACCGAGAGGCCGGTTGGTCGTCCCAGGTACCGCTGGAGGGACGAGGTCCTGAAAGACCTTTTGGACCTCAGGGTCGAATACTTGCAAGAGCTGACTCAACACCGCAAACCGTGGCGTAATCTGGTGTTGGAGGCCAAGACTCACTTTGGGTCACAGCGCCCTGGTAGTAGTAGTAGTAACAGTAGTTAGTGAGATACAAGGTGGTGTAGGGTTCTGCGCTCTAAAACAAATCTCTCGTTGAGATGAATTAAATAGTGCTCTTCCTGAACTAAAATTAAAGATCCATCGTATTGATTTACATCTAAATTGTAACATGCATACGTTTTTTCCTATTTTCGAAAAAATATTTTCTGCAGTCTTACTTCCCTTTGTTGATTCATTTTAGTATCCGCCTACAGAACAAAACAATGTGATAAGTAAAAATCCTTAAGTAAAGCAGCTGGGACGTGTTCGACTACATCCCACTATAATAATTTAAATGCGAAAGTTTGTAAGTCTGTTTGTTTGTTTGTTACTTCGCTTTATGACGTCTAAACCGCTGAACCGATTTAGATGAAGTTCGGTATACAGATAGTTTGAGTCTCGGGGAAGGACATAGGATAGTTTTTATCCCGGAACATTTCATAGTTCCAGCGGGATAGTGAAAACTGAATGCTACGTGGACGGAGTCGCGGGTAACAGGCTAGTAGGTAGGTATAACATAAATTATAATAACAAACAAAACAAATGCCTATTCGAACAATCACAACTACGTACTAGATTAAATAATTTGCGTAGAAAACCACGTAACTTATCTTCACGCGTAAAGATACACGCGAAGCAAACCTCGTATGTCCACGGCACGCAAACAAACTACATTTTCAATAGTCTAATGTGTTTATATATCATAAATATCTATCAAGAATACACAATCAGTTTATATTGCAGAACCTTATTACATACCTGTTAGTCTGCACCCGTTTTCTTCTTAAATCTTTACGCAAAACTGACGTGCAGTCTCACCGCCATCGCAAACTGTAGGTACTGAAGGGAGTGGCGGGGGGAGATACGTGGTATATCTTTTACAAAAATGGCGGTCGGGAGTTGCGAGGTTTTCTATTTTGCTTTTTAAACTTAAACGGTTTACTCTTGGTATTTAAGAGTTTTGCCGTTAGATGCGTTCAGAATAGTACTATCTAAAAGTGTCAAAACATAATTTTCAAAAAAAATGGAGTTACGAGGTATGCGATTTAGGCCGACGGTATATTTTATACCTTAGGCTGCTATTTACTCTTAAAATACTAATAATTATTCTCAAGCAAACTTAGCCGTTATAGTTTTCCTTGAAATTTTGATATACTTACTACCATTCTGATTTTTTTCAAATTTTTCCACCCACCGCTTTAGATTTTATAGGGGGGGGGGCGCTCGATTTTAATGAAAAGTTGCGCTTTAAAGTTGAATATTTTGCAAACAAATCACTGAATCGAAAAGTTGTTCTAGCAACCCCTAATGATTTTAAAAGCCTATCCAACGATACCCTTCACTATAGAGTTGGATGAGATAAAAAAATCACCCCCACTTTACGTCTATGGGAGGTACCCTAACAAACTTTTTTTTGAATTCTTAATTGTACCATTTTGTCGGCATAGTTTACTTATATATCCGTGCAAAATTACAGCTTTCTAACATTGATAGTCCCTGGGCAAAGCCGCGGACGGACAGACAGACAGACATGGCGAAACTATAAGGGTTCCGTTTTTGCCATTTTGGCTCCGGAACCCTAAAAAGGAACCCTTATAGTTTCGTCCTGTCAGTGCGTCTGTATGTCACAGGCAAGTTATTCAAAAACACACTTTAAGGTTTTTAAAACAATTTTTTTATTAAGTGCATATTTTTGGAAAAAACGGAACTCTTCAATTCAATTCAATTCAAGTCATTTATTTCAGCCATAAATACATAAATACCCATAATTTATTAGTTTTACAGTATACTTACACGCTAGAGTTAGTATTTACATGGCACTTTCTTTAATTGGATCTTATAGTTTCGTCCGGTCCGTCCGTCTGTAGGTAAGTATGTCACAGGCAATTTATTCAAAAACACACCTTAAGGTTTTTAAAACAAATCTATGATTAAGTGAATATTTTCGGAAATAATCGTAAGTATGTTTGAAAAAAATCACAAAGGTATAACTACTTTCAACCAAAATTGATTTCAACGTGATTGGATATACCGTTTAAAGTTATTGACGAAAACCTGCGCTTCTCAACAAAAGGACGTAAGTGCTACGGAGATACACTCTTTTGCTGGTATACTATTTCACGTCGTATTATTAAGAGGTGAGTTTTCTTCCTACCCTCGCTTATTTTTTTAATGGCTACGGAATCCTTCACTAAGCATGTTCTGACATGCTCTTGGTCGGTTTTTTTATTGACCACAGCAATAGGTACGCTTAACTCTGCAGGCTATCGAACCTTCAATCTGACCTAAGTGCCTATTCAGTGATGGCGTAGTTCCATAACTACGCGACTCCCACCGCGTCGCCAGTTAGTTTTGCCATATTCCATAACTTTTTACGAGTATGTATTATAGTATTATACAATTTACTCGTACCCTCTGAACCAAGAAGAATAGAACGTGTTGCTTAGGTTATTTCTAACTTATGTACAGTCAAGTGCAATAAAACATCAAATTTAAAAAAACAAAAAACCCGGCTGCCAAACTAAAAGGAAGAAAATAAGCCTAGTGGTCTAGAACTCTGTTAAGTAGTTAATTTATTTTAAGGATAGTGTAGTGTAACTTTAACTGTACCTTTTTAATTTAAAATAAAATTTTAATTCTAAAACATTCCGTTACAAAAAAAAAAAATAAGCTCAACAGTCGGGACCCATTTTTTACTAAGAGTTTTTGAGCGTCACGATTTAAATGGGTCCCGACTGTTGAACTTTAAATTAGCTACTTAACAGAGTTCTAGACCACTAGGCTTATTTTCTTCCTTTTAGTTTTGGCAGCCGGGTTTTTTTATTTTTTAAATGTAATGTTTTATTTTACACTTTTTTGATATTTATGTAAAAACGGTAGATTAAAAGTAAAGTAGTTACTAAGTAAGTAGTTAGTAAGTAGTAGTAGTTAGGTAGTGGTAGTTTAGAATGGGCTGATTATTAGCTTTCATTTGATACCCATATTGTTTTCATTCCTCCGCCATATTTTTTTTCGCAGACGCCATATTGAAATATTATATAACCTATGTCACTCCGATAGTTATGACGAATCCAATGATACCTCATATATTAAAATCCGTGTAGCCGTTTAGGCTGCAGCGAGGACCAAAGAAATGGATATACATACCCACATACATACATACACTCGAAAAACATAACCCTCCTTCGGGCAGTCGGGTAAAAATAAAAGTAGGTATTTATTTGTCGGTATGTTTAGTTCTTAAAATTAATAAAAATAAAGATTTTCTTAACTTAATGTTGCATATTTCAACAGTTTCATGCATATTCGAAGCATTGATCATGCATATTCGAATGGGTGCCCCTTGAAATTTCGACAAACTAATTATCAAATTTCATATCATTGAAAACGATATATCGAATATTCAATACTGATATTTTCTCTTGGAATAATTTCACTTCATCGAATAGTCATTACATATTAAAACAATTATTAGAACAACAGTAAAAGGATTATTATTTGCTTAAAGATACATTTCATCAACTATTCATGAGACATAACAACTAAATATCGCTGTTTATTTTCATCGACGTATTATTAGAAAACACTTTTATTTCATAGTTTCTTATATAATATTATAACGATATATTCTACCAGTTTTAGTGATTCAAGATTAAATTCTGCATCTTTTGCATAATTTTTAGCAAATTTGCAGGCTTGTATTCTTAAAAATAAAATGAATATAGTTACTATTATTATAAAAATAGTTAAGCTTAGGTTAAAACTGCGACCCCAACAATAATAAATCACTACCAGGACAATAGGTTAGGTTAGGTTAGAACTGCGACCTCAACAAAAATACATCGCTACCGGGAAAGTAGGTTAGGTTAGGTTAGAACTGCGACCCCAACAAAAAACACCGCTGACAGAAAAGCAGGTTAGGTTAGGTTAGAACTGCGACCCCAACAAAAATACATCGCTACCAGGTAAGTACATTACAACTGCGACTTCAAAAAAATCATTGAAGTTGTTAAATGATAAATATTAAAATAATATTCTAAGATGTGACATTTACTAAATTAAGGAAATATGAAATAATAAACAATCTCTTAAATAATATTTCCAGAAATTAAAAATCGGCGATTTAAAAATACTCATTCTAATCATTCCAGGTACTTAATGAATACTCGACAAAATGAATAAATATAAAACGTTGACTTTTAAATGATATTCGATTAAAAATATGGCGGTAGTGGACGCTTAAAGCAGAATACAAAATGTATAAGAAATGTTATCTGGCAGCGATAACCATAACATTTGATGCGTGCCATATTAGTTAAGACTTTATACAAGTTACTTTAACTGTTCAAAGCCCAAAACATAAATTGTCATAAGAAGTAGTTAGTTGTAGTTTCACTATTGATTCAACCAGAGGGCGTTGGCAACCCCAGTTTTTGCAAGACACACACATGAATGTTTGTTAACTAATGTAAATATTTTATATTTGTACGATTAATCATTAAACATGGCTACAGCTGATGTTCATAGCATTCCATGATATAATTTATTAGTTTTGCTTACATAGAATAGTTACTGTCAACTGACGATAGATGGTGCTAGTTGTAGGTTGAAACTAAGTATCGATGTTAGAACTTAAATTCAATAAGCTCTTTAAAATATCTTGTGCACTTGCGCATTGTAAGAGAGTACTGAAGCTTACAGCATACATCCTCTTGACCTTTACTACTCGCGTTAGGTATGAGAGTGCCGTGGCGTACAACGTACATCCTGATTGGATTGCGTTGCGCTTGGACCTTACGTACTCGCTTAGGGAACCGCCGGTGCGGAGCAAGTCACGTGACATCTTCCCTGGATTCACGTGGCCCCTCTCGTTGGTGGCTATTCCACGTCGTACCTAGCTATAAGTGCCTCAGTACCCGTCATTGTACCTGTCGTCATCTCTGTCAAATTATACGTCTGAAGACCTTACTTCGTGTCTCATTCACCGCTGCGCCCCACCATCACGAGTCCCCCGTATTACACAACTAGATTTTACTCAACTGAAATTACGGGATTTTACAAAATTCCCCTCTGAAATCTCAAAATTTATATGAAAATGAAATGAAAAATGAAAATGAAAATGAAAAGTTTTTATTGATTAGAAACAGTGTAACTTAAAATACAGTGTCAGCGAGCCCCAAACTAGGCAGTGCCTGTATCTTGGGCGCCCTGATGAGTTGGTATTCCAAACAAAAAACGAATTACAGTGTTCTTAATAGGCACAGATATATCGTGGTTAAGTTATCAAAAAACTTTGGATACGTATATTTCCATTTGTTTTTTTTGTATTTTTCCATGTAAGATGAAGCGCGTAAGATTTTGGGAGTGGGGGGCGTGGCATCTCGCCGTGCTAAAAAGTGTCGCACGGCGTGACGTAACGTGCAAATTGAACTGGCTATATCTTCATAATTTTTAGTTAAACTGTAACAAAACTGGCCAAGAGCAAGCCGGACTCGCGCACGAATGGTTCCGTACCGTACGTGTTGTATGGGAACCCCGCTTAAATATTTATTTTATTTTAATTTAATTATGTATTTTTAAAGTTTTATTAACTAAATATATTGTGATTATTAACCTGTTGCCGTTATTAATATCGAGCAAAAAACGGCAAAAAAATCACGTTTGTGGTAGGGAGCCCCCCTAAATATTTATAATAAGAAAAACAAATAAGCTGAGACATGTGGTGCATAGGAGAAATTTCTCTCTTTTTCTGTGCATCTATGTATCAGTTTGTATTTTCGATATGGATTTTACGGGATGACCGTTAAAGTAACAAAATTTGGACTTGAAATAAAAAAATACATAAAGACTAAAAACCAATCTTAGAATAATATTACATGTATTTTTTTCAGATATGTGACTTCGTTGACTATTCACATGACACAATGACCGTGATATGCTGCCCTGCTAGAGAGAGTACCACCACCACCACAACTACCACCACTACCACTCCGAAGCCAATCGCCACCACTCCTCCGATGGGGTATTGTATCTTTTTACCTCCCTAAGGCAGTGTCCAATGGAGCGGAGCGAGGCGGAGCGGTATAATAGTATGCAAAATAAAAATCCATTCACCAATATAATTGCATTAGGCAGTTGTCTCACCGCCGGCGAGGGAACGATTGGCTATTAACTCTGTTCCTCCTGTGATGAGTGATACAAGTGCAAAATGGTCATTTTACAGGAGAGCGAAAATAAGATTTAAAAAATTCTGGTTTGTGAGCCAAGGGGGCTAGCATTTACCGAAGCACTTTTTTTAATACATAAAAATATATTCTATAAACGTGCATTTAGTGTTTTTCGGTAAATATTGTAAGTTCAAAGAAAATCGCGAAAAACCTGTGAGTTGTATTTATTGAAATGTCTAATATGAGTAAATAATATGTGTTAGATGATACAAGTTCAGTTATATCACGGTGCACCCCTGGAGCACTCATAATATCTCTTGGCGTAAACTGATATGATATACATGAATTTGTAAATTTCGCTCTTACATCTTTTGTCGCAGCGACAAAAGCTATAAAACTCGCTGAGCTATAAAACTACCTCAGCGATACACGCTCAGCGGTGTTAGCTTGGGGGCTGTTCCGCTCGAGCGAGTGGAGCGAGTAATCGCCCGTCGCACTCGAACACTCGCTTACAGCCGAGCGACAAAACTACACTCGCTTCCCGCTGCTCGCTCACTCGTTTCTAGTTCTCGCTCTACTCGCTTCTCTCATCGTCGGCGGTGGGACAAGTGCCTAACACATTTTGCATGTGGTAGAGCCTCACTGTAACCACTTGCTGGCTGCAGTACGAATGGGCCGGCTCGACCGGGTTAGTATCACACTCGCGCAGAATACCGGCGTGAAATAGTAGCTTTGCTACTACTATGTTTTGTACTGTGAGTGGGAGATCCGGAGGCCCAACTCCCCTCAACCCCAAACCCCAACTCCTCAACTCTTGAGGGGGGAGTTGTTAACTAGTTTAAAAATTCATACAAAACTGGGAAGCAGAGCGAGGACTATTCTGCTCCGTATTACTATCTCGCCCCACTCCACTATCGAGTTCCGCGCTCCCGTACTTCGCTCCACATTACCCCCTAGCTCCGCTCCGCCACAAAACAGATAGGTACAAAAATCAATCTACATACAAAGTGCGCTCGAGCAACGCACACATAGACACTGCTCACGGACACGATATCTCGGACCGGTTGGGACCAGTGCGAGCGCGAGTTCCATCCGCTTGAGACACGCGTCTGTGAACTTTTTTGTGTAATAATGGAGAAAGCAAATTTATAACACTTGAAAATATAATAATCGTGCATTTTGCCGATGTTGAAATCATCGCAAGATAATTTCTGTGACAAATTTGTAATTAACAATGACAATAACCTTAAAATATTTCAGTTATTATTAATTTATATTTCCATTCTTCCCGTTTCATTCTCAACAATAAATCCAACTACTAGATACAAGTGCTACTACCACAATAGTTTTTTGTGCATAAGCCATAGTTGATAACCCTAGAGCAGGGTTTCTCAAACTTACCCCTACCCCCCCCCCCGCCCCCAAAGAAAGTAAAAACTGGCTGTTGGAGAAACTAAGTTTATTTTTATTTCAATAATCATGATAATATAATGTATATTATTTATTTTAATAAAAGGTAACAAATATAGGTAAGAACCTAAGAATCGTCTTGCCAACGAAAATACAAACTGAAACAAACAACAACAAGTAACAAACAAATAAGTAACAAATTTGGAGTTGAAATAAAAAATACAAAAATAACTCCAAAACCATCTTAATATCTTGCCAGTCTTGCAGCCACCATCACGTAAACCTTGTCGCGAACCCCCTACCGTCCAATAGCGAACCCCTCGGGGGTTCGCGTACCCCACTTTGAGAAACCCTGCCCTAGAGCGACCGCCGAGCGTAGGTATCTATCTGTTTTGTGGCTCCGCTGTCTCGCTCCATTTCAGTTTTAGCAGCCTAATGCAAAGCGGGGTGTTGATTCAACACTGTTGAAGTATATCAACAAGATCGTTACTGTTGGGCTGGATGTGCATGAGGCTGGCTGTGTGTCCTCGTATGGCAATTAGTGTTACTGCTCGAGCTTTCTCGAACTCGAGAAAACTCGAGAAATTCGGCTTCACTCGAGACGAGAAAAATATGAATGGAGAATTTTCGGGTTTCAAATTTTAATGCGCCAGATGCAGTTTTTTGCTGTTCATGGCTTTTGAAGACTGTAGAGACTAATTTCCCGAAATTGTTCTTCCCCAGTATATTTTTATCCATTCGTTTTTTTCCCCAATCTTTTTTTTTGCCATGCGAATAATTCCCTTATGGATTGTTTACCCATTCTAATAATTTTCTAGACGTTTTTCATGCCAAACTATGTTTTTACCAGTCTATTCAATTGTCAGTCTAGGAAATTGTCACGAAAGACGAAACAAATATAGCAGGAAAAGATTTGTGCGAGCGAGCGAAGCGAGCGAGCAAGACGGTTCGCAGCAGAAGCGACTCGGATAGGTTAGGTTCAGAAGGCTAAGGCGGGAACGAAGCGAGCGGAGCGGAGCGTAATTCCCGCCTTAGCCTTCGATGTTAGGTTTTTTTTTATAGCAGGCAAGATACTTAACTGCCACTAAGAAAGTAGGTTGGATAAGATTCAACAGCAAAGATCATTTGTGAAGCAATATTATCCGGGCTGCTATAAAAAAAACCCTAACATCGAAGGCTAAGGCGGGAGCTACGCTCCGCTTCGCTCCCGCCTTAGCCTTCTGAACCTAACCTATCCAAGTCGCTTTTGCCTCGAACCGTCTTGCTCGCTCGCTTCGCTCGCTCGCACATATCAATTTTTTTTTACTTTCGGTATTTTGTACTTTCGGTATTCTGAATTTCGATTTGTTAAGTGTCGAAAGGATTATCTTTGTAGGTTGCAACTCTACTGAATTACTCCTTTTTTGAGACAATGGACATTATGGACCAGAGCCCTAATTTATTTTATTATGACGAAACAAGACTGGCAATTAAATAGACTGGTAAAAACATAGTTTGGCATGAAAAACGTCTAGAAAATTATTAGAATGGGTAAACAATCCATAAGGGAATTATTCGCATGGCAAAAAAAAAGATTGGGGAAAAAAACGAATGGATAAAAATATACTGGGGAAGAACAATTTTGGGGAATTACAGCCTTATTCATAAAAAGTTAGAGCCTCCTTGAAGGCTCCTTGAAGGCCCGATGCTAAAAAACATGATTCATAAACGTCTGTTAGCGCTAATCAGTCGATCAAGGCTCTGCTAAAGTTAGAGGACCGTAGACCCTCCTTTATCTCTCTGCTAAGTCACAAAATGGCCGCCACAAGTTTGAACAGCTGACTTTGACTAGAGCAAAAAACCATAGGTACCGAAGATATTTATAGTGAAGGCAGGGCTACGCAGATTAAAAAAAAAACAGGAAATTTTATTTTCAGGAATTTGTATTTAAAAATCCTCTAAATTAGCAACAATAAATTAACAATAAATATGAAAAAAAAAATAAGGATGATTAACATAATTATGGCTTTTTGCACAACATAAACATGCGGATCGGAAATGGCGGGAAAACAAACATCTCGCTTTTTTTTTTCCTGGTAATTTGCTGTCACTGCTGTCAATTTTTTTTTTAATTATCGATTAGGCCATTTTTTGTCTTTGATTTGTCAAGGTGGCCAACATAACGCGTCTAATCCGTCTATCAGCAGCTCAACAACTAGCAGACTGCTAGCAAGCGTTTATGAATCATACTTCTTGACAACCGTCTAACAAGCTTAATCAGTCTGCTAAGTAACAGACCGATCAAACCTCAATTAAGGATTTTTTATGAATAAGGCTGTTAGTCTCTACAGTCAATAGCTATACTTTACTAAAAACTAGCTGTAGCTCGTTGCTGTCCGCGTAGAATTCATTACTTGCTTTCCTACGAGAACTACGCAATTTTCCGGGATAAAAACTAACCTATTTGGCGACCGGATGGCCAAGTGGTTAGAGAACCTGACTACGAAGCTTGAGGTTACGGGTTCAAATCCCGGCCGGGGCAGATATTTGTATGAATAATACGAATGTTTGTTCTCGGGTCTTGGGTGTTTAATATGTATTTAAGTATGTATATATTTATCTATATAAGTAAGTTTATCCGTTGCCTAGTATCTATAGTACAAGCTTTGCTTAGTTTGGGACTAGGTCAATTGGTGTCAAGTGTCCCATGATATTTATTTATATTTATTATTTATTTCCTTCCCCGGGACGCAAACTATCTGTACAATTTCGTCTCAATCGGTTCAGTGGTTTATACATGAAGAGGTCACTAACAAACAAATAAATTACAAACATTCTGAGTGGTTTGTGCCCAGCAGTGCAGTGGGATGTATAGGCTGGGATGATGATGATTGTTTACCGTCTATTGTAGGGATGCCACGACGGAGTACGTACCCCCTGTTTATGATTACGTCATGAACGATGTCGCACCGGACGGGTGCTCGTACCTGCAGCCCAATCTTACGACAGAACCCATCGGCAAAAGATCATTCGACAGTAAGTACGAATAATAATGTAATCTTTCATCAAAATAAAAATAAATAAATCCTATCTACCTATCTATACTAGTGAAATGAAAATAACGGCCACTTAAGT